>NC_083578.1:25808959-25901459 GCF_027579695.1 Neoarius graeffei
TCCACCAGGATTGTTCACTGACGTACGGAAGTACACGAAGCCCTCGTCTTTACCTGACTTCGGCCCACATGATCTGTATACCTATGTCGTTAAAAACCCATCACCATACACAGGTATTGATCTGAAAGCGTATACGAGTTTGGATGCCTACAAATATTTTGTGTCAGGCTGGGTAACATGCCTGCATCAGTGGGTCGTCCCTGGAGCCGGTGGTCGCCATCTGATTACAGCTAAGGTTTGTTCACATTTTCATTTACTTTCGGTCCTCAGGATAAACAAAATGTTATTAAATGTCATTGAAATAACTTCTTAGTCTGTTGAGACATGGCCCGTTATAAATTTGCTGTTACCAGGCAATGACTAAGAACTGTATTATTAGGGTCGGTGTAGTTGTAGCAGTGTATTAGCAACTAGCTGTTAGCACTAGCTAATGTCAACAACATCGTAGCTGGTATGTTACTGTAGCAATATTTACGTTCAGTCATTTGGATGACTGTTAAAACCTTTCAGTCTCAAGTTTTTCCTTTACTGGATTTACTAGTTTACTGAGCTAGCGCGCTCGCCGGCCAAGCCGGGAGCCATCGCGCGCTCGCCGGCCAAGCCGGGAGCCATCGCGCGCTCGCCGGCCAAGCCGGGAGCCATCGCGCGCTCGCCGGCCAAGCCGGGAGCCATCGCGCGCTCGCCGGCCAAGCCGGGAGCCATCGCGCGCTCGCCGGCCAAGCCGGGAGCCATCGCGCGCTCGCCGGCCAAGCCGGGAGCCATCGCGCGCTCGCCGGCCAAGCCGGGAGCCATCGCGCGCTAGCTCAGTAAACTAGTAAATCCAGTAAAGGAAAAACTTGAGATTGAAAGGTTTTAACAGTCATCCAAATGACTAAACGTAAATATTGCTACAGTAACATACTAGCTACTGTTGTTGATATTAGCTAGCTTGCCGTCCAAAATGGTGGACACTGGGGCGTCACGTGACCCTGTGACGTCAGGTGAAATACCTCAATAGCAGTAGCATGTACACACACTCCAATTTCAGGACTATCACAGTCAGATGTATTACTATCAGAGGAATCCGAAGAATCTCCAATAAACCCAAACGAAGAGGCCACTGCAACCACTCTTGCCTGCCGAGTCTGGCTTTAGTCTTTAGCACCAGTTCCCACTGTGATGTCACCCACTCAGGGCTGGCTGGCTCAGCGGGGCAGCTCGAATGCTAACTTGGCGGTCAATTTTAACTCTCAAAAATGTATATTTTTTATTCCCAATTATGCAGCATACAAGAGTCAAGGCTGGAGATACTATCCACTCAGAAATGTATTTAAAAATAAAGGTTCTGCATATCTCCTTTAAAGTGAAAAATACAAAACAAAACTTATTACTTTAGTAGGCAGCAATATCTTGAGAGCCTAAATGTTTAGCAGCCAACAATACAACTTTTAATGCCACATTATTACTGTTTATGTGTCACATAAACCAGGGTCAGGAACATGAAGAGTAACACAATAATAATAATAATAATAATAATAATACTGGCAGCCATCTTGGATTGGTAGTTTTCAGGCTGTTCACCCCAGATAGCGATTTTGGCACACATCCCAAGTTACTCCTTGGGGTCAAATTAGCCTATAAAAGTTAAGTTATCCTCTCCTAAATTATGTGCATACATGTCTAAGCCAGGTCCTAGTCTACCTGGCGTGAAAGTGATTTGGCCTGTATTATAACATACTTAGTTTAATATTAACCAAATTTCTATCAATTTTATGGCATAACAAGTAATAAAATGAAACTGGAGTTTAAAAAAAATTGTGAACTTTTCTGACAGTATCTACACTTTACACTTCCCATCAAAATTGTCATGTATATCACAATTTATGAAATTTAGTTACCTAAATTTCACTGACGAAGACAGTTGGACCTATAAATAAGCCAAAAATTTCAGAAACAAATATTAATAATCAAAGTTAAATCTATACTCACAATTTATGTACAATATTTATAATTTATAAAGATATAATTAGATGCTATACTAGTTATCAATTAATTTACTTAACTGACCCCTGTTGTTCCGAGCACTTTGTATGACTGGTGTCCATTTGAAATGCTGTCAGTACTGTACATTAATGTTTCAATGATTGGCAGTTGTTTACAACCGTGTAAGACATCTCGCAATCATCATATGGAGAAGCCTTGTGTCTGGGCAGAACAAAAATGCATTTACTAACCCCATTTCTAGAAAAGTTGGGATATTTTCCAAAATGCAATAAAAACAAATATCCGTGATATGTTAATTCATGTGAACCTTTGTTTAACTTACAAAAGTACAAAGATAAGATTTTCAATTTTTTTAACTGACCAACTTAAATGTATTTTGTAAATATAAGCAAAGTTAGAATTTGCTGTCTGCAGTACACTAAAAAAAAAAAAAAGTTGGGACAGAGGCAAAATAAGACTGAAAAGTTTATAGGATATTCAAGTAATACCATTTTGGAAGATTCCACAATAAGCAGGTTAATTGGTAACGGGTGAGGGCATCATGGTTGGGTATAAAAGGAGCAGCACCAAAGACTCAGTCTTTGCAAGCAAGGATGGGTCATAGCCCACCCCTCTGTGCCAAAATTCATGAGAGTATTGTTAGTTAATTCAAAAAGAACATTTCTCAATGCAAGATTTTAGATCCTTCAAAATCTACAGTGCATAATATTGTGAAAAGATTCAGGAAATTCAGAGACACGTCAGTGCGTAAAGGGCAAGGTCAGAAACCATTGTTGAATTTGCGTGACCTTCAAGCCCTCAGATGACACTGCCTGAAAAACTGTCATGCTAATATGACAAACATAGCCACATGGGCTCGTGAGTACTTCAGAAAACCGTTGTCAATTAACAGAGTCCACCGCTGCGTCCAGAAATGCAACCTGAAACTGTATTACACAAGGAGGAAGCCATTCATCAACTCTATACAGAAGCGCCGCTGATTTCTCTGGGCCCAAACTCAGCTAAGATGGACCAAAAGACAGTGGAAACCTATGCTGTGATCAGATCAGTCCACATTTCAGCTTGTTTTTGGGAAAACCAAACATCGAGTTCTCCATACCAAAGGTGAACACAATCATCCAGTTTATCATCAGAGGAAAATACAAAAGCCAGCATCTGTGATGGTACAGGGGTGCATCAGTGCCCACAGTATGGGTGACTTGCATGTGTGTGATGGTACCATTGACATATTGGGGCAAATTTTGGGATTTTACAGAGATGTATTCATCAAGGTGACATCTCTTCCTGGGAAGTCCATGCTTATTTCAGCAGCACAATGCCAGGCCTCATTCTACACAGGCTACAATGGTGTGGCTTCGTAGACACAGAGTGCACGTGCTTGACTGGACTGCTGCCAGTCCAGATCTGTCTCTTATTGAGAATGCATGGCGCATCATGGAGAGGAGAATCAGACAACGGTGGTCATAGACTGTTGAGCAGCTGAAGTCTTGTATCAAACAAGAATGGACAAAAATTCCAATTGCAAAACTGCAACAATTAGTATCCTCAGATCCCATATGATAAAGTGTTATTAAAAGGAAAGGTGATGTAACACAATGGTAATAATGCCTCTGTCCCAACTTTTTTTTGTGTGTGTGATGCAGGCATCAATTTCTAACTTTGTTTATATTTACAAAATACAAGTAAGTTGGGGGCGGCACGGTGGTGTAGTGGTTAGCGCTGTCGCCTCACAGCAAGAAGGTCCTGGGTTCGAGCCCCGTGGCCGGCGAGGGCCTTTCTGTGCGGAGTTTGCATGTTCTCCCCGTGTCCGCGTGGGTTTCCTCTGGGTGCTCCGGTTTCCCCCACAGTCCAAAGACATGCAGGTTAGGTTAACTGGTGACTCTAAATTGACCGTAGGTGTGAATGTGAGTGTGAATGGTTGTCTGTGTCTATGTGTCAGCCCTGTGATGACCTGGCGACTTGTCCAGGATGTACCCCGCCTTTCGCCCGTAGTCAGCTGGGATAGGCTCCAGCTTGCCTGCGACCCTGTAGAAGGATAAAGTGGCTAGAGATAATGAGATGAGACAAGTAAGTTGGCCAGTAAAACTATTGAAAATCTTTTCTTTGTACTTCTGTCAGTTAAATAAAGATTCATGTGAATTAACAAATTACAGATTTTTATTGCATTTTGAAAAACCTCAACTTTTCTGGAAATGGAGTTACTATAAAGAGTGCATTGTCCAATATTTTCCTGCAAAAAACAAAAACAGCCCCAAAGCACTCATTAACAGCCAGTAAAGCTGTGCATCCAGGTGGGCCATATTCAAACCCTGCTGTTTGATAAAAAATTTAATCTTTCCTCTGTTAAAACAGTGTGTTTGAATCTGTCATAGGATCCGATTGAAGCTACACATCAGCAGAGTTCTACCAGAGGTACATCCACCACTAACAATTTGTGTTCAAGCCCAATTATGCGAGAATTGGTATTGTTTGCTCTCAGGCTCCTCCTACAGTTGCAGACTGTAATTCACTTTTACTATCGTAAATACACATTGGGCTTTGAGCTCCCTTCATGAACAGCTGTGCATGTGTGTTTGTTTACAAGCTGAAAGATACAGAACTGGCAGAAGCTAAAAAAAAAAAAAAAAAAGTCAACTGACCAGGTAGAGTAATATTACAGGATTTTACACAAATATGACCGCATAATTTTATTTATCGTAGCATCAGAGATGAAAACTAACATAACAAAAAGAACAACAGAGTTTTAGTTTTGCTAAAATATTGTATTTGAATTGAGGCCATATATATTGCTTGCTAAGTTTTTGAAAGTGGAATATGTGCTTAATCAACATGATATGGGCACATGTTGCACATGATATACATTGGCCAGTGTAATTTATTACAAGCTAGCTGAGATAAATTTGCAAAGTTGCAGCTTTCAAGGCTTATCTGGCGTGAGATTGACAAAGACTAATCAAGCGTTTTGGCGCGAGCTGAATTTATTTATTTGCATGCTAGCCTAAGACAGGACTGAGGTTAGATTACTTTTGTCATCCGGAAAAACTACAAAGCTTCGTGAGACTAGGACAACACCAATAAAGTTACAGCCTACGTCAGAATCTTGAATAAATAACATCGGCAGGGATGTATGCTCTGCTATTGGATTGTCATTGTTGAGCCGTTAGCCGTGAGACAGGTCACTACTAAAGTCATGAAGTAAACATGTATGCTCAGATATTTCTTCTCATGCTGCAAGTCAAAGTTTGGACAAGTATTGCACACAACTCAGAATAGTGGCATGCTAAGCTAAGATAACCAGAATCATAGTAACACCGACATATCTAATGCTAGCGGATGCTAATGGACAACTAAATAAACCTTACAAAATGTGGATGCTTCAAAGACAAAGTGATATAAACTTGGGTGACGAGCTCGCCAACAAAGCTAGACAGCAACCAAGAGCACTTATTACCAGTACTGATGTACGAGTGTTATCTAGCAAGTTTGCTGACGTCATCTCAAGATGTAGCTAGCAGCTAAACCTCTCTTGAAATGGACTGACTTGGCTTATGATCAAAAGATAACAAATGGACAACTTTGCTAACACAGCAAAACATCAAGCAAGTGTAACAACACAGCACATAGCAAGGCAGCTAACCTAATATTACTTACTTGATAAACAGAAAGAAGCCCAACTCGGTTTCAGCCTTTTATCGCTCTTACTGTAGCTCTCACCAATGAGTAAATTCCAGTCCAAGATTTATTCTTGTCCAGTCTCTTGCTCACATCATCTTTGGTCGCGTCACCTCAACTGCCATGATGTCCAGACTGAGGATATCAATTTAGATTATTTTTGTGGGGAGTGTTGCTGGCTGATTTTGGAACCTAGCTGGAGTGACAAAGCCTGACACAGTTCCCATGGTGCCATAAAGTGTTACAAAGTTCTCGTGAGAGATCTCAGGGACGCCCCACCAGTTTTACATAGTGCTATAACTGGTGCAACCAGGCACAGACTCGGAATGGAAGACAAGCCATTCACCATATTACAAATCAATGTACCATCAAAATGATTTTGAAGCTGATATTTTAAGGTAAAATTTCTACCTAGTGTTGCTTTAAATGGACTAACAGTATGATATTGCAATGAGATGTTTGGTATTTTGATTTGCTAAAATATTTCTCTAAATTTTACTACCCTACATGGGATAACTCCTGTTTCTAAGGAAAAGTGTCTATTTGAAAGTACATTCTGGTAAAACTTCATTTTAAGGAACACATTTAAAGCGAGACGGCCTTTCGATTTCATAAAATCGGTGAAATTTAGTTCCCTCTGAAATTTGGTCATTGTGATCTACAACCCCGATTCCAAAAAAAGTTGGGACAAAATACAAATTGTAAATAAAAATGGAATGCAATGATGTGGAAGTTTCAAAGTTCCATATTTTATTCAGAATAGATGTTCTGACATATCAAATGTTTAAACTGAGAAAATGCATCATTTAAAGAGAAAAATTAGGTGATTTTAAATTTCATGACAACACCACATCTCAAAAAAGTTGGGACAAGGCCGTGTTTCCCACTGTGAGACATCCCCTTTTCTCTTTACAACAGTCTGTAAACGTCTGGGGACTGAGGAGACAAGTTGCTCAAGTTTAGGGATAGGAATGTTAACCCATTCTTGTCTAATGTAGGATTCTAGTTGCTCAACTGTCTTGGGTCTTTTTTGTCGTATCTTCCGTTTTATCATGCGCCAAATGTTTTCTATGGGTGAAAGATCTGGACTGCAGGCTGGTCAGTTCAGTACCCGGACCCTTCTTCTATGCAGCCATGATGCTGTAATTGATGCAGTATGTGGTTTGGCATTGTCATGTTGGAAAATGCAAGGTCTTACCTGAAAGAGACGTCGTCTGAATGGGAGCATATGTTGCTCTAGAACCTGGATATACCTTTCGGCCTTTACTGGATATACCTTCATACCTTTGATGGGGTCTTTCCAGATGTGTAAGCTGCCCATGCCACACGCACTAATGCAACCCCATACCATCAGAGATGCAGGCTTCTGAACTGAGCGCTGATAAGAACTCAGGTCGTCCTTCTCCTCTTTAGTCCGAATGACACGGCGTCCCTGATTTCCATAAAGAACTTCAAATTTTGATTCGTCTGACCACAGAACAGTTTTCCACTTTGCCACAGTCCATTTTAAATGAGCCTTGGCCCAGAGAAGACGCCTGCGCTTCTGGATCATGTTTAGATACGGCTTCTTTTTTGAACTATAGAGTTTTAGCTGGCAACGGCAGATGGCACGGTGAATTGTGTTCACAGATAATGTTCTCTGGAAATATTTCTGAGCCCATTTTGTGATTTCCAATACAGAAGCATGCCTGTATGTGATGCAGTGCCGTCTAAGGGCCCGAAGATCACGGGCACCCAGTATGGTTTTCTGGCCTTGACCCTTACGCACAGAGATTCTTCCAGATTCTCTGAATCTTTTGATGATGATATGCACTGTAGATGATATGTTCAAACTCTTTGCAATTTTACACTGTCGAACTCCTTTGTGATATTGCGCCACTATTTGTCGGCGCAGAATTAGGGGGATTGTTGATCCTCTTCCCATCTTTACTTCTGAGAGCCACTGCCACTCCAAGATGCTCTTTTTATACCCAGTCATGTTAATGACCTATTGCCAATTGACCTAATGAGTTGCAATTTGGTCCTCCAGCTGTTCCTTTTTTGTACCTTTAACTTTTCCAGCCTCTTATTGCCCCTGTCCCAACTTTTTTGAGATGTGTTGCTGTCATGAAATTTCAAATGAGCCAATATTTGGCATGAAATTTCAAAATGTCTCACTTTTGACATTTGATATGTTGTCTATGTTCTACTGTGAATACAATATCAGTTTTTGAGATTTGTAAATTATTGCATTCTGTTTTTATTTACAATTTGTACTTTGTCCCAACTTTTTTGGAATCGGGGTTGTATGTTTATTTCTGTAATATCTCACAAAATGTTAGGCCATTCTGTGGCTGGGAAGTTATTTAATTTGAGGGGATTCCCGAGCAAATAATGTGCATGAAATCGCTCGCTTCATGCAGTCAAGCAGACAGAGGAAGTCTGTGTACACATGCGCAGGTTTACCTTTGACTGTGCACTGACAGTTACATCTTTGTCACTAAACAAACAGCTGATCACACCGAGGTGCTCGCTGAGCGCCGATATTTATTAGTTTGGTCCTGCGTTTCCTTTCCTTCGCAACATAACGTCTTTTCTTCTCACTTTCCGTTACTGTAGTCAGTCTTTCACGTTTCATTCGCACACTCACATCCTCCATTTTTTTCTCTCCTGTTTCAAATTTGTATCCCACAATGCCTTGCGCGAACAGGGAAAGCCCACCATGTGAAACAGTGTGGGCTTTATAGATAATTGGGCTAATTTTGAGGGCACTGCTGGCCTGTTAGGGCAGGACGGTATCCATCCCATTCGGGAAGGTGCTGCTCTCATTTCCTGCAGCATAGGTCATAGTCTCAGAACAGGCCTCGTTAATTTCTGACAATCCAGAGCCAAGGCCAGGGAGCAGACAAACAGGCTAAACCGACTGTCTGCTAGCTGCACAGAGTAGTCACTCAGGGTCCACTACATCGAGACTGTGTCTGTTCCCCGAGCTCAACAAAAAGGTAGAAATATTCAGAGAGTTTGTTCTAGTAACCTAATCAATATAAAATTAGATCATACTGACTGCACAGCTGCTGCCAGCACCTTTGATCTAAAGGTGAGGCTATTAAATATTAGATCTCTTACATCTAAAGCGCTAATGGTTAATGAACTCATTACTGATCAGGAGTTTAATGTACTTTGTTTAACTGAAACATGGATTAAGCCAAATTAATAGATAGCATTAAATGAAGCTAGTCCTCCTGGATACAGTTATACACACCAGCCTCGTCTAACTGGCAGAGGAGGCGGTGGCGCGGTTATTTATAATGATTATCTAGGTGTAACACAAAAACCTAATTATAAATTTAATACATTTGAAGTTCTTCATACTCATAATGTATGTAGCCTCGAAAAATAGGTCTACCCAGTTAATTCCGTTACTTATTATTTACAGGCCCCCGGGGCCATATTCTGAGTTTCTTTCGGAATTTGCAGATTTTATCTCAGATCTGGCTTTGTCCTTAGACAAAGCTTTAGTTGTCGGAGATTTTAACATTCACTTCGATAACCCCGAAGACCCTTTGAAAACAGCGTTTATGTCCATTTTAGATTCAGTAGGGATTAATCAGAATGTCATAGGACCGACCCATAATGGTCATCACACCCTCAATCTAATACTAACATTCGGGTTAAATGTAGAAAATATAGTCATACTTCCACAGTCTGAAGTTCTCAGATCATTATCTCATCTCATTCAAAATATGTCTGAGTAATAATATATGCATCTCACCACGCTACTGTATTAAACGTACATTCACATCAACTACTGAACAGAGCTTTATAAATGATCTCCCAGAGTTATCAACTTTGACTGGGTCACTGTCAGCCCCTGCAGAACTTGATCAGGCAACTGAATACTTAGAGTCAACATTCCACCATACCTTAGATCAGCCTTTCTGAACCGGGGTGCCGTCTGGCTTCGTTAGGGGTGCCGTCAAAAAATTATATATTCTAACATTGAAATAAATAAAATGAATTAAAATAAAAAAAACAATAGTTACACTAATGCACATAATCGCCGCCTCATGCATCATCAAAATTTGTCTCATGGCCCCCTTTCCCATGTCACAATGTCACTGCCGAGGTCAGCGTATGGTCAGCGTGACGGCGTATATTTTATATGCGGGTGCCTTGAGAATTTGCATACTTATGAAGGGTGCCGTGACTGAAAAAGGTTGAGAAACGCTGCCTTAGATAATGTAGCTCCTTTTAAAAGGAAAATGGTCAGAGACAAAAAATTAGCACCCTGGTATAATGATGACGCTCTCACATTAAAACAGACCACTCAAAAATTAGAACGTAAATGGTGTCAAACAAAATTGGTAGTGTTCAAATTAGCTTGGAAGGAGAGCTTTCTGAAGTATAGAAAAGCTCTTAGTGCTGCTAGATCAACATATCTCTCCTCCCTAATAGAAGATAAGAAAAATAATCCTGGATTCCTATTTTATACTGTAGCAAAATTAACCAGGAATAAGTCCACTATAGACACATGCACACCTGTAGTATGTAGTAGCAATGACTTCATGAATTTTTTTAATGACAAAATTGAGAATATCCAACAAAAAATTCAAACTACTAATTTAAGGTCAGACAATGCAAGTGACACTGTAGTTAACAATATAATTATCAGATCATCAATTAGAATGTTTTACTCCCCTAAAAGAAACTGAATTCCTTTCATTAATCTCAGCATCAAAAGACTCAACTTGTGTACTAGATCCCTTACCGACACATCTATTCAAACAGATAATACCTGAAGTAATTGAACCGCTTCTAAAAATAATAAATTCTTCTCTTAGGATTGGCTATGTACCCAAATCCTTTAAACTAGCAGTTATCAAACCCCTGATTAAAAAACCTGACCTTGATCCCTGTCAGCTGTCCAATTTTCGGCCAATATCAAACCTCCCCTTTATCTCCAAGATCCTTGAAAAAGCTGTGGCACAGCAGTTATGCTTATATTTACATAGGAATAACATCCATGAAATGTACAGCATCAGTCAGGATTTAGACCTCATCATAGCACAGAGACAGCTCTGGTTAAAGTAGTAAACGACCTACTATTGGCGTCTGATCAGGGCTGTGTCTCGCTGCTTGTGTTGCTTGACCTTAGTGCAGCATTTGATACCATTGATCATTCCATTCTTCTGGATAGACTAGAAAATGTTGTGGGAGTTAAGGGAACTGCCCTCTCCTGGCTCAGGTCTTATTTAACTGATCACCATCAGTATGTTGATATAAATGGTGATATTTCTAGACGTACTGAGGTAAAGTTTGGTGCTTCACAAGGTTCTGTCTTGGGTCCACTGCTTTTTTCTTTATATATGTTACCTCTGGGTAATAAAATTGTATTAGTTTCCACTGTTATGCTGATGACACATAGTTGTATATTTCTGCAAAACCTGATGAGACACCCCAGCTTAATAGAATTGAGGAATGTGTAAAGGACATTAGACACTGAATGCTTATTAATTTCCTTCTGCTTAACTCTGACAAGACTGAAGTACTGTACTTGTGCTAGGACTACATGCAGCTAGAAGTAAGTTTTCGGATTACACAGTAACTCTGGATGGCCTTTCTGTTTCTTCACGTGCAGCAGTAAAAGACCTTGGAGTAATTATTGACCCCAGTCTTTCATTTGAAACTCACATTGATAACATCACCCGGATAGCTTTCTTTCATCTCAGAAACATTGCTAAGATAAGAAATTTAATGTCACTACATGACGCAGAAAAACTAGTTCATGCTTTCGTTACCTCCAGGTTGGATTATTGTAATGCCTTACTGTCTGGATGTTCCAATAAGTGCATAAACAAGCTCCAGTTAGTTCAAAATGCAGCAGCAAGAGTCCTTACTAGAACTAGAAAATATGATATCACCCACACTTCATTGGCTCCCAATCAAATTTCGTATTGATTATAAAATACTACTATTGACCTTCAAAGCACTGAATGGTCTCGCACCACAGTACCTGAGTGAACTTCTGGTCCTCTATGACCCGCCACGCCTACTTAGAGCAAAAAGGTGCAGGCTATCTGCTGGTACCTCGTATAGTGAAGGCGACATCAGGGGGCAGAGCCTTTTCTTACAAAGCCCCACAGTTATGGAACAGCCTTCCAAGTAGTGTTCAGGAATCAAACAGAGTCTCAGTGTTTAAGTCTAGGCTGAAAACATATCTATTTAGTCAAGCCTTTTGTTAATAGTGTTTATGAGGTAAAGGTGTCGATCTGGAGGGTCCTCAGACAGTGTTTTGGTAAACTGGGATGTATGGATGCTGTCAGTCCCCCACTCGCTTGCTCACTCGAGTTTGTTGACGGTGTAGTGGCTGGCTGCTTTATGTCCCGGGGTGCCCTCATGCCTGTGTTACCTTCTGGCTCTCCCTTTTTAGTTATGCTGTCATAGTTAGTTGCCGTAATCCCTGCTTATACTCAGTGCAATATGTATACTGTTCCTACTTATTCAGGTGACATAGGGCATGCCTAACAACCTGTGCTTTCTCTCTCTTCTCCCCCCCCAAATTTGTCCCTCTGAGTTACATGTCAGTCCTGGGATCGAGATGCTAACCTCTTCTGCTCCTCGGACGTGCCTGATCCATCCTGGTGCCCTGTGTCTGGTTGGAGTCTCATCGCATCGCTCCTGTAGAGGGCGGCCCCATATGGACAGTTGGAGGTCGCACCTGGAGGACGCTCTGGACTCTTGCAGTGGTGCTTTTGTGGCTGGGGACTGCAGTTGACTTGCTGACTTTGGGACTGTGGTTGTCGTGAACGGTTTTGAGCTTGGGCTTCTGTCGGTGGGGGGTTTATAGCATCAACAAAGCTGACTTTATGTTAGGACTGTTAATGTTATAGTCATGTTGTCTGTTGTTGCCCAAATGAGGATGGGTTCCCTTTTGAGTCTGGTTCCTCTCGAGGTTTCTTCCTCATGTCGTCTGAGGGAGTTTTTCCTTGCCACTGTCGCCACAGGCTTGCTCATTGGGGATAGATTAGGGATAAAATTAGCTCATATTTTAAGTCGTTCAAATTCTGTAAAGCTGCTTTGCAACAATGTTTATTGTTAAAAGCGCTATACAAATAAACTTGACTTGATGCATGATCTTGAATTGGGTCATGGTGAAGCAGGAAAAAAATAGAGAATTTAAGGCCATGTGGCCCTAAATTCATTTATTGTTCTATTTAAAGAAAAATAATTAAAAAAAATTGGAAATCTGTGATTCTAATTCAGTAGCTTTCGGTCCACTAAAGAAAAATAACTGGGTGTCAGGGAAAATTCTTTTTATGACCTACACTTGAAAGATCTGAAAGGCAGTCTACCTTTAAGGTGGTAATTAAGGTCTTTATGTGTAAAGGTAATTTGTACAATAAAGTCCAAATTAGATATTTATAAATGGTTTACTCAATGGGGGGGGGGGGGGAACAAACAAACAAACAAAAAAAAAGAGTTTATTCATAAAAACTTGCATTGCTTTGTAATTTGGCATCTGTTATGTGAATATGACTAATTAAAGCATTATTAGCTTGGATAGATGGTTAAATGGCATTGTTATGCAAATTGTCGAATATTAATTAATCATCTAAATTCACATCTTATTAATGTTTATTACATGGCTTTGTTGAACTCTATTCTGAGTGGGCAATTGCAGCATTCTACAGTCTGTTATTTCTATACAACAGACCGCTGCTATGGTCCACATCATTAGTAGAAGCAATAAAATGATTTTTAAATCAATATTTTGTGTCAAATGATTAATTTAGTCAGTAGCCATGTAATAAGTAGGATAATGTACAGCAGGCCGGTCATCATCACAAAATAAACCCCCTTCAGGGTGATTCAAGACCCCACCACTTCGTGTCAGGCTCCTGCAATACCCTGTCAGGGTTTACTACACAATAATGACAGGACATTATTCCTTCCATAATTGGCAACGTGTTATAGCTGTAAGTTTTAAGTGGGGTCATGTAACTTCTGAAGTCACAAACAGTGCAACTGAAAGTAAAGTTTTTCGTTATCAATAATTAATAGCTAAGAAGCACTAAACAAGTTTTCAATAAGTCAAATTGCATTCCATATCATAAAGCCAAGTTCATTACATGCCTTTTTCTGGAGCAACAAGAGTCTGAAAACCAACAGGCCAATACACACTTTAAGGCCAAAAGTATATGGACACCTGAGCATAACACATGAGGGCCTTCCCCAAACACAATTGTTTAAAATGTCTTTGTGTGCTGTAGTATTAAGATTTCCTCTAACTGGAACCAAGAGGCCCAATCCTCAATATCTCAGCATGACAATGCCACTGTGCAAAAAGTGACATCCATAAAGATATGGCTCACCAAGGTTGGCATGGAAGAACTCGAGTGGCCTGCACAGAGCCCTGCACACCTCTGGGATGAACTGGAACATTAACTTGATAACAGGCCTTCTTGCAGGAAATTTGTGCCCAGCTTCCTGTGCTGTTGTGGCTGAACGGGCAAATCCCCACACTATAGTTCAAAATCTCGTGGAAGAATGTATAAAATTCAACATGGACAGTATCCCAAGCATAGGCTCAAACCTAGAACCATAAAGCTTTGAGATGGCAATGCTATACCCGCTCCACCATCCATAACCACTTATCCTGTGCAAGGTCACGGGCAAGCTGGAGCCTATCCCAGCTGACTATAGGCGAGAAGTGGGGTACACCCTGGACAAGTCGCCAGATCATTGGGGCTGACACATACTGTAGACACAGACAACCATTCACACTCACATTCACACCTACGGTCAATTTAGAGTCACCAGTTAACCTAACCTGCATGTCTTTGGACTGTGGGGGAAACCGGAGCACCCGGAGGAAACCCACGCGGACACGGGGAGAACATGCAAACTGCACACAGAAAGGCTCTTGTCGGCCACGGGGCTTGAACCCGGAACCTTCTTGCTGTGAGGTGACAGTGCTAACCACTACACCACTGTGTTGCTACCTCACTCCACCACTAGCTTCTAATTAGTGACAACTAAAACTCTACTTTAGAATATGGAAAATATTTTTGTACTATTTATGACGTCTAAACTCTTAAATAATAAACAAGACTCCCATTGAAAATTCAGTTCCAAGATGTCTGCATGACTCTCCATGTGACTGAAGCATCATGGGTGCCTGATTGTTCTGCTACTTATTATGATATATAATTTACAGCTACTGTGGAGTCAGATCCTTATACAGTGGAAAGGTTTCATTATTAAATAATAAAATAAGTCATGGCGGCACGATGGTGTAGTGGTTAGCGCTGTCGCCTCACAGCAAGAAGGTCCGGGTTCGAGCCCCGTGGCCGGCAAGGGCCTTTCTGTGCAGAGTTTGCATGTTCTCCCCGTGTCCGCGTGGGTTTCCTCCGGGTGCTCCGGTTTCCCCCACAGTCCAAAGACATGCAGGTTAGGCTAACTGGTGACTCTAAATTGACCGTAGGTGTGAATGTGAGTGTGAATGGTTGTCTGTGTCTATGTGTCAGCCCTGTGATGACCTGGCGACTTGTCCAGGGTGTACCCCGCCTTTCGCCCGTAGTCAGCTGGGATAGGCTCCAGCTTGCCTGCGACCCTGTAGAAGGATAAAGCGGCTAGAGATAATGAGATGAGATGAAAATAAGTCATTTTCAAAGCATGGTCTTTTGTAGCATAGCAAATGCATTAGGACCATAATGACTGTAAACATCACAGTATGCTGAAGTGGTAGCAGGTTGGTTTACATATGTAATAACAAATGAATGCATTTTACAGTGTAAAAGGTTTACATTGTGGAAATGTGTTCAAATATTACAAAACCAAATGGCAAAGTTAGAAAGCCTATCTGCCATATATCGAGGTTATACTCTATTTTTGTGATTGTCACAGTGGCCTTATTCAAGTTTTTTTTTATATGTTTATTTTTTTTTAAATTGAAATTCAATCTCAATACAAAGCATGTGTACACTTAAGATTATAACCCAGTACATGTTACATGCTCATATAAGAGTATTTTAAGGAACTTAACATTACATCTCACATGTAGTCAAAAAACATAAAACAAACAAGACAAACACAAAACAAAGAAAGAAGGAAAAAGAGAAAGAAAAAAAACCACTGCCATCTACATAGCCAAGTCTCTTTGTACTAACACAACTACCACAGACAATAAAAACAGGACAGTAATTTCATTTCTACATGTACAAGGGCTGTTAGATAAAATTGCAGATAATATTTTTAAGGACAATTGCTTTCTTACTTGTCATTTTATTAAGCGAATTCCAGTATGTAATAAATTCTGTTTTAAATACTATAAAGTGAGGGAATGTTTTTAGATATCTGGTTTTATGAATAAAGAATTTACCTAAAATTATAACATTCACCATGTAATTCTCTTCTGAGTTTCCCCTTGTGGTGCCAAAAAGAATTTCTTCAGCTGTAAGTCTAGGTCCAGATATTGCCAACCAGTTCTTCACAGCAACCCAAAAACTTTGTGTTACCAAACAATCACTGAAAATGTGTACAGTTGCATCTATTTCTTTCTTACAGAACACACATAGCTCTAAAGCAATATTAAATCTGTGGTATAGCAATTCTTTTGATGGATATATGCTATTAATGGTTTTAAAATGCACCTCTTTTGCTTTTGGTGGAATTGGGAACTTCAAATATTTAGTTCTGAGTGAGACTAACTGGCTTTCAGTAAAAGAAGTTGCATTTCTTATTGGTCTCACCGGGTGAAACTCTTCTCGTAAGCATTCTCTTATAAACTTGTTTGTACTTTTAATATCTAGTAGATGCACACCTTTCACAATTAAATCAGGCAACTTGGGTTGTAAACTGTCATATTTCAAATAGTTTTGGATAGCTTAATGACATTATGAAATTGTCGTTTCGGGGGGGTAAAACCATACTTAACACAAAATGTATTATAAGAAAAAATGTTCCCTTCATCATCCAAAATATCCAATATGGACCAAATATTATTTTCTTTCCATTCTTTTATATACAAGGATTTACGACTCAATGTAATATATCTATTGTTCCAAATAGGAGAAGAATGGGGTGTGAAATTGTGCTTGTAGATAAGTTTCCAGTACATTACAACTTGCTGGTGAAAGTCTGACAATTTGATTGGTAATTTTGAAGTGGCAAAGTCACATGACAGGAGATAAGGCAAGCCACCAACTCTACTAAAGATCAGTCTGGGTATACAGTACCAAAAGGCTTCACTCTTCAAGTACTCCTTAATCCAGTTAAGTTTAATCATGCCATTTAAACAGTTAAAGTCAATAACTTTTAACCCCCCTCTTTAAAGTCCTTGACAATGTATGCTTTCTGTAAATAGTGAGTTTTACTCCTCCATATAAAGCTGAAATTAGCTTGATTAACAGCTTTAATTTCATCTTTTGGGATGGCTAAGGAGTGTGAAGGATAGATGCACCTAGATAAAAATTCCATCTTTGTTAGGTACACCCTGCCAAAAACAGACAAGTCTCTTTGCTGCCATATATCCAGCCTTGTTTTCCCTTTCTGAATGGTGTCTGTTATATTAAGCTTGATTCTTCTCTGTTTGTCATTAGTTATGTAAATGCCCAAGTATTTTATTCCCCTTTTAACTGGTATACTATTAATGACCAACTCTTCACATTGTTTGATAGGCATGAGCTCACATTTGGTGATATTAAGGCATAAACCTGAGGCTTTGGAGAACATTTCAATCCCTTTAATCGCCACTGGGATTTGATGTTTATCCTTCAGAAAAATTGTTGTCATCCGCTAATTGACTTATGACTATATCTGTATCAAGCACACGGAGTGCTGTTAGTTCTGTGTAATTTTTTATATGAATAGCCAACATTTCTACTGCCAAGATAAATAGGTATGGGCTAATAAGACAGCCTTGCCTTACCCCTACTTGAATTGGAAAACGTGTGGTTGTTCCGCTGGGTAGAGCAACCACACTATTTATGTCCTTATAACATGTCTTGACAAAATTACAGAATCCATTCCCAAAACCAAAGTATTCAAGAGACTGATATGTTCTAAAGTATCAAATGCTTTGAAAAAATCTAGAAACAGTATAAAACCTTCATCTTCTATCATATCACTGTAATCAATAATGTCCAGAATTAACCTGATGTTATTATGAATAGATCTATTCTTCATAAAGCCTGACTGAGACTCACTAAAACATTGTTCAATACCTGTTTTAAGACGGTTTGCAAAAACATAAGTTAAAATCTTGTAGTCTGTTGTGAGAAGTGTAACAGGTCTTCTATTATCTAAAACCAGTGAATTTTTCCCTGGTTTGGGAATTAGTATTATAATACCTTGTTTCATGGATGGGGAAAGTGTGTGCCTGTTTAATATTTCAAGGAATGTATGGAAAAGAAAATGGCGCACGTCTGGCCAAAAATGTTTGTAGAAATTGGCAGTTAAGCCATCAACCCCCGGGGATTTGTTAATTTTAATTTTACTGATAACTGCATCCATTTCTTGAATCTGTAACTCTCCATCACAAGTGTCCCTGAATACTTCTGTAATTTGTGGAATGTGGTGTTTAATACCTTCAAAGAAAGTGAATGTCTTGTTCTCTGAGAACTTGGAAGTATACAGTTGGCTATAGAAGGTTAGAATCTCTTTAGAAATAACCCTTTGATCCTTGCATATGTTATTATCAATCAGTAAAGATCGTTTTTCATTCATTTGCTGTCTGGTTTTTTCAAGGCGACAAAAATATACTGAGTTTTTTTCCCCCTCTTCTATCCACCTAGCCCGAGATCTAACACAAGCACCCTTGGCTTTTCTTGCATACATTTCATCCAACTTTGTCTGCAGAGTCAATAGAGTTTGTTTGTCATTATCTGCAAGTGTGGGCTTGTTGCATGTGGCATTCAGCTCCTTAATGAGCTTCAGTTCCTCTTGTCTTTGAGACTTTTTAAGATTTTTACTGTAAGCAATTGAATATTGTCTTATTTTATACTTACAGAATTCCCATTTCAGTATGTATGAGGAAAAATCCTCTATATCCATAACCTCTTTTATAAGTTGCTTGACACCCATACAGTAACAATCACGTGAAAGTAACTCTGAGTTGAATTTCCAATAACCCTTAGAATGAAATTGTGGTTCAGGGGGTTTTAGTACCAGAGAGATAACTGAATGATCTGTTAACGGAGCTGCTGACATTCTTACATCAGACACCAGTCCTAAAAGAGGGTCTGATAGCAACCAGTAATTCAACCTAGACCGATGACTCCCATTTGGTTGAAACCAAGAAAATTGTACTTTGTTACCATTGTAGTGCCTCCAGGCGTCTTGTAGCTCATTTGAATGGCAGAATTCTTGAAATGTCTTATTCGGTGAATAGGTATGGTCTCTTGGGGGAGACCTATCCAACCATTCATCGTTTACCAAATTAAGATCCCCTCCTATTAATACATTTTCACATTGGTAAGATAGTTTGCATCTCTCTATTTCGTTTGTCATGTCTTTTAACAAGTCCAAATTCTTCTGTCTGTTGTTGTACCCATACACATTCAGCAAAATGAGCCTTGAGTCATTTAAGTCCATCACTGCAATCAACCAATGTCCATGTTCGTCTATCTTCACATACAAGTGTTTCCCAGAACAGTTATTTAGCAAAATTGCCACTCCTCCTGACTGTTCTGTGTCATGACTGAAAAAAATCTTTTCTCCCCATTGTTGTGTCCAAAACGTTTCATCCTCCCTCATAGAATGTGTCTCCTGCATAAACGTGAAAGTACTTTTCTGCCCTTTGCAAAACAAAAACAAAGCTTTCCTTTTTGTGTTGTCTTTAAGACCCCTTACATTTAGAGATGTAACTGAAACTTCTGTGGTAAACAACGACATAAATAAAAGAACGATGGAAAAAAAAAAAAAAAGAGCCAAACAGGCTACTCTAGTGGCTTTAAATCAAGCACCTGCCGTCAAAAGTAACGGTAAGTTTTTAACTTCAGCAACGCCCCTAATAAACATTTTCCTCCCTTTACATTTTATCGTAGTCAGCTGGTATACCCGATCACCTTTCCTATTCTTGAATGCGTTGACCGTTGATGAATCCGAAGGGTCCTCTGAAGAATGCCTTCATTCCCTGCTGTCTCGCTCTTTCAATCTTTGGCCAGAGCGCGTTGCGAGCATCTCGTTCCGCTTTGGTGAGGTCCTCTTTGAAGCGTACCTTCCTCTCGGCGCACACCCTGTTGTCCTTCGCTTGTTTCCAAAGTGCGTCGCGGTGGGTTCTTGAGGTGAATTGTAAGATGATCTGACGAGTCTTTCCTGGTTTCGGTTTCCCCAGTCTGTGAACAGTGTCCAGAATTATGTCCATTTTTGTGTGACCATTCTGGTATCATCCTTGCTATTAGCTCTGCTACCTCCTGTCGGGTATTCTCGCCCTCAGTTTCGGGGAGCCTGTTTAGACGGAGGTTCTATCTTCTTTGATATCGCTCCAATTCCTCAGTTTTTTCTTTCAGCTCCAAATTCTCCTTCTGAAGCTCCCGCACCGCATTTTCAAGCACTTTAGTCTTTTCTTGTCCCTCTTTGATGTTCGCAGCGTTAAACTCCGCTGCCTTTGCGACGTTAGCTATCATGATGTTGTTCTGTTTTAGCTGTGCACCGAAGTCCTCTACTAATGCCGTTAAGTTCTGGATAGCAGCTAGGACGTCCACATTAGACACGAATTCCGGCTGTAGTTTCGGCATTCCCTTCTGTTTCTTAGCAGAGACAGTGACATTGGATGGAGGGCTGTGTTGTCTTCTTACCACAGAGCAAGTTGCCTCCATATCCTCTGTTTCTTCTTGGCGAACGTTAACGTTAGCTTCGTTAGCCGATGCTAGGCTCACCTCGGCCCCTATTTCCAGCGTCGACTTTATTTCACTTCCCGAGGCTTTAACTTCCTCGAACATCATTTTTCTGGCTTCGGCTGACTAAAAATGAGGTAAACGTTGGGAGAATATTTTAATTTTGTTGCAATTTGGGACTAGGCTTGCAGAGCATACCAAAGGCGCGACTGCTCAGCACGCCATCTTGCCGGAAGACCTGGCCTTATTCAAGTGGACTAATTTATTACCATTCCTACATTGCAAACCACTTTTTAGGCCATTGAGTGAGGTGATTAGTCAGCAACAGAATGAAAATTCCTAAGCATTTCTTAATCATCTTAATCATTTCAGGATCCCAGGTTATCACACTTTATTTCATACCCTTAATGACTGTAGCGTTATCAAACCTGTGATTCAATCCTGATTTTAATGTCTCAGAACTTTTAGAGTCGTGTTTTCTGCCAGGCTCCTCTCAACAACAGGATGAGATGAGAGAGTGTCATCCTACATATTGCCTGTTATCAACAAGTACTGCTGGGAACTCAGCTGCAAAGCACACTAGCGTGGGTATACACACATGCGAGCGCACACACTAGTCACAAAGAGTGTCTCAAGGCTGTTGCTGCAAGGAACAGTAAATGCCTCAAAAACAAAGCACGTCATGAGTACAGGACTGGAAATAGAGCACTTCCATGGTTTCTTTTATTCTTCTCTGACACACTGCTTAACTGTACAATAATGGCTGTGTATTTACAATAGGCTTCTATTTCAAACACCACCACATTCATTCATTCTCAGTACTCAGTCAGGGTCACAGTAGATCCAAAGCTTATCTTGGGAGCACTGTACACATGGCAGGAATACACCCTGGATAGGACGTCAGTCCGTCACAGGCACCATACACACACACACAACTCCTCGGGGGAAATTAGTCTCGTCAACCCACCTACCAGCGTGTTTGTGAGAGGAATCAGGAGAAACCAGAGGAGCTCTACACAGACAGTAACTCAGAGCTCAGGATCAAACCGGGGAGTCTGGCATGATGAAGTGCAACATGACCCGCTGTAGTACCATGCTTCCCAGCTCTCACACACATCTTTAATTCGGCCTGCTTGTTGCAATCTTCTCAGGTGCATGAATTCAAATTCATAACCCTATGACAGCTGGTATCAGCAGAAATTCCTACTGTCATATGTTAACAAGATAGAGCTGACATAATCTCTTTCTACAAGGTGCTGGAGTGCCGGTCCCCGAATCACACATGGCGTCTTCTTATGTCTCATCTGTAGCTCTGTGGCTATGATTAATCTGAACTCTTGGACAGCTTTGATATTGATACTGTTCTGTATCTATTTGGCTTCTACAGAAATCTTATCAAAAGCTATATGAGGTAAGCCAAGACAGTCCGGATGGAGTGAAGCATGGTGGGGATTAATAAAGGAATGTCATACTTGTATTCAGTCCAGGAACAAAACCTTTCTAGTTCAAACCAGGCCTTCGCAGAGCAAGAAACACTTGGTGCATCCGTCTGTGTTCATATTCTTGTGCTTATGGTTGTTTTAGACTTTTACATGCCGTCTGACGGATCAGTGCCAAGAAGGAAGGTTTCTAACACATGCAAATAAAGGCCATCTTCATAATTAGCTTCTTACTGTTAGCTATAGAGAATATTACATGGTGGCATGTACACTATATTGCCAAAAGTATTTGCTCACCTGCCTTGACTCACATATGAGCTTAAGTAACATTCCTAATCCATAGGGTTCAATATGACGTCGGTCCACCCTTTGCAGCTAGAACAGCTTCAACTCTTCTGGGAAGGCTGTCCACAAGGTTTAGGAGTGTGTTTATGGGAATTTTTGACCATTCTTCCAGAAGCGCATTTGTGAGGTCACACACTGATGTTGGACGAGAAGGCCTGGCTCTCAGTCTCCGCTCTAATTCATCCCAAAGGTATTCTATCGGGTTGAGGTCAGGACTCTGTGCAGGCCAGTCAAGTTCATCCACACCAAACTCTGTCATTCATGTCTTTATGGACCTTGCTTTGTGCACAGTCATGTTGGAAGAGGAAGGGGCCAGCTCCAAACTGTAAAAACAGTCTGCATGCCTAGGTGCTTGATTTTATACACCTGTGGCCATGGAAGTGATTGGAACACCTGATTCCGATAATTTGGATGGGTGAGCAAATACGTTTGGCAATATAGTGTATATGAAGATATGAAGTGGTGAATGGAAGTGGTGGTGAATGGAATTATGTGGTAAATAAAAAAAAGTGTTTAAAAAAACAAAAACAAAATGTTTGATATTTTAGATTCTTCAATGTAGCCACCTTGATGATGCTTTGCACACTATTGGCATCATCTTCACCAGCTTCCTGGGGTAGTCACCTGGAATGCTTTTCAATTAACAAGTGTGCCTTGTCAAAAGTTAATTAGTGCAATTTCTTGCCTTCTTAATGTGTTTGAGACCAAACAGTCTGTCGTCCTCATATTTGAAGGTCAGCAATCCAGGAAGCCATCAACTAGCTTCCATGAATTCTCTTGGACAATTTTAGCACACCAGAGGGACCCAAACACTCATCTGGTAGTGGGTACACATACACACCTATGGGCAATTTAGAATAGCCAATCAACCTAATCTGCATGTTTTGGGACTATGGGAGGAAACCCACACAGACATGAGAACATGCAAACTCCACAAAGAAAGTCTGCTGCTGGACTCAAACCCAGAAACTTCTTGCTGCGAGGTGACAGTGCTAACCACTGCACCACCGTGCTACCCATCAGACAGTAAACAGTAGACAATAAAAATACAGTAAATCGTCGTATTCCACAATTGTAGGAATCCACATTATGTTTATTTGAAAAAAAAAAAAAAAACCACCCGCTCAACTGAGTAAAGAGAAACGACATCCATCCTTACTTTAAGGTATGAAGTGTTTTTGAATTAATAAAAATAAACATCTCTGAATGATTAGGTGTGTCCTAACTTTTGACTGGTATTGTATGCATTTTGAGAGAATAGAGAGATTTTTTCATGAAGCTAAGGATAAAAGTATGTTAAGAATGAGTAGATGGAAAAGAAACATGAAAAAGACTTTCAAGAGGTGATTTCTGGGCATCTTTATGGGTGTTTGGGTGTCAAAGTAATTTGCATGTCTTTGGTTGAGTCACTCTCTCAGTCATGAAGTCAAATAAAAGTATAAATCTCTTTTTCAGAATAATTTTTTTTTTAATCTACAGACATCATTTACAATTTCATAGCAAGTTTCCATGAAGAATTTTAAGTCTGTGGTGTTGTATCGGAAAGCAATACAATCTATACATTCATGGGCATACATAATACACATACACTACACATTATTTGATAAGGTAACTGTAATAAAACTTAGTCAGAAAAAAAACCCTTTATAAATGTAAATTACTTACAATCAAAATATAATAAAATGCTTAATAATTCATAAATATGCTTCAATTGTAGCAAACTAATCTATCAATACATGATATACAGCAGGCTTATAGGACTCGAGTCCAGGACTCGGACTTGAGTCCGACTCCTGCCCTAATTTTAAGGACTCGTGACTTGACTTGAGCACTGATGACTCAGACTTGGACTCAGACTCGTGCATTAACTGCATTAGGGCCCGTAAATTGGAGACGAGGACTCGGATTTTTTATTTTTTTGTAACATGCCATAATAATTTGGCATAAGATATATAACCCCTTTGGACATGAGGAAAAATGCTATGGAACTTCATGTGTACAATTGTACACATTATGTCCAAAGGGGTTATAGCTACATTCATTTTAATACTAATTTCATGCAAGAGAATGCACATTAACCTGTTCATACGTCATGTTCAGGAACAAACTAACGTTAATGGCGCTGAAATGCCTGGAGAGAAGCCCCTAGGATTGTCTGCTTTGCTTATACAGACTTATCGTGCAGTGGGAAAAAATGCACCGCTATGTGTTCCATATGTAGAAGGACTATCGAGGAGACGACGGGGACAACCTCAAACTTCAATCGTCATTTGGCGAGACTCCACCCAGAGAAGGAAGTGACACGCTATGTTCATTGCTCTGTTGATAGCGGGGTTTGCTTGCTGACCGATGAACTAGCTAGTGTTAACCCTCTCTCATGTTATTTGCCCTGTTGATAGTGGGCGGGGCTTGCTGAGCGATGAACAAGCTTATCTGTAGTCTATTAACTAAAATGGGGCAGTAATGTTCGTCCAATATAGCAGCAGAGATGCTTTCACATAAAGGCAGCAACAGCCACCGTCAAATGGTGCAGTTGGCGTCTTGTTCTCGGACTCGACTTGACATTTTCTTTAATGACTTGGACTTGACTCAGACTCGAACACTGGGAACTCGAGACCGGACTCAGACTCTAGGTTTAGTGACTCGACTCCAGCACTGATATACAACCCCGATTCCAAAAAAGTTGGGACAAAGTACAAATTGTAAATAAAAACGGAATGCAATGATGTGGAAGTTTCAAAATTCCATATTTTATTCAGAATAGAACATAGATGACATATCAAATGTTTAAACTGAGAAAATGTATCATTTAAAGAGAAAAATGAGGTGATTTTAAATTTCATGACAACAACACTGTAAGAGACCCTATGTGTGGGTGGAGCACAGAGGACGGCAGGACAGAGATCAGGTTTTATCAATTGGCTTTATTGCCACACTTTTCAGTCTAACAATAATGTTCACAGACACACACAACCGGCGTCTGGTTCAGGGTTGAGCTCCTTCTGCTCTCGCTCTCCCTCCTGATATAGGGCGCAGTCACTGGGAAGACACACAAACAGGTTAATTGCTCTCAGGTGATGTGATTCTGCCACTTACCTTCCCTGACTCCGCCCTCCTGTCACAGACCGGCGCTTGACCACGCCCCCGCTGCCACATACCCCCACCGCCCGACTCAGGCCGGGCGGCCGTCCGGCCTGCAGCCGACTCCCCCCTCCCCCTTGACGGGAGAGGAAGTCTGCCACGACCATCTGCGCCCCCGGCCTGTGGACCACCTTGAAATTAAAGGGTTGGAGCGCCAGATACCAACGGGTGATCCGCGCGTTGGCATCTTTCATGCGGTGGAGCCACTGGAGGGGCGCGTGGTCCGAACAGAGGGTGAAAGGGCGCCCCAGCAGGTAGTACCGGAGGGCGAGAACCGCCCACTTGATGGCCAGACACTCTTTCTCTATGGTGCTGTAGCGCCCCTCACGCACCGACAGCTTCCTGCTGATATACAGGACAGGGCGGTCCTCCCCCTCCACCTCCTGGGACAAAACCGCCCCCAGCCCTCTGTCCGACGCATCGGTCTGCAACATAAAAGGGAGAGAAAAGTCAGGGGAGTGTAGAAGTGGCCCCCCACACAGTGCAGCCTTTACCTCTGAGAAAGCCCGCTGGCACTGCTCCGTCCACTGGACCGGATCTGGTGCCCCCTTTTTAGTGAGATCAGTCAGCGGGCTGGTGACGTCCGAATAATTAGGTATAAACCTGCGATAATAGCCAGCCAGCCCCAGGAACTGTCTCACCCCCTTTTTGGTCTTGGGCCTCAGGCAGGCCGCAATTGCTGCCGTCTTATTAATTTGGGGACGCACCTGCCCGTTGCCCAAGTGGAAGCCCAGATACCGTACTTCCACCCGCCCAATCGCACACTTCTTTGGGTTGGCTGTGAGCCCCGCTCGCCTCAGCGACCTAAGGACGGCCCTCAGATGTTCGAGGTGCCGCTGCCAGTCATTGCTATAGATGATTATGTCATCTAAATATGCTGCCGCATATGTGGCGTGAGGGCGGAGGACTCTGTCCATCAGCCGCTGAAACGTTGCGGGGGCCCCAAACAGCCCAAATGGAAGGGTGACGAATTGGTGTAAACCAAACGGTGTGGAAAAGGCCGTTTTTTCTCGGGATAGTGGAGTGAAGGGGATCTGCCAATATCCCTTCGTCAAATCCAGTGTCGAATAAAAGCGAGCAGTGCCGAGTCGATCGAGCAACTCGTCAATACGAGGCATTGGGTACGCGTCGAATTTAGACACCGCGTTGACGTTTCTATAGTCCACACAGAACCGGACCGACCCGTCGGCCTTGGGTACCAAGACCACCGGGCTGCTCCAGTCACTGTAGGACTCCTCGACGATGCCCATTTCGAGCATGGTCTGAAGTTCTTCCCGAACCACCTTTTTTTTTGTGTTCGGGTAGCCTGTAAGGGCGGCTACGCACTACCACCCCCGGGGGCGTCTCTATGTGGTGCTCTATGAGGTTAGTGCGACCGGGCAGGGGCGAGAACACATCCGAAAACTCGGTCTGCAACTGGGCGACCTCCGTGAGTTGGGTCGGGGAGAGGTGGTCTCCACAGGGGACCGGAGAGGTACGTGATGCCAATGTCCCTTTTTGAACCTCCGGCCCCAGCTCCGCCTTCTCTGGAACTACCGACACCAACGCCACGGGGACCTCCTCGTTCCAGAGTTTAAGCAGGTTGAGGTGGTAAATCTGTAGCGCCCCACCCCTGTCCGTTCGCCTCACCTCATAGTCGACGTCCCCGACTCGCCGTGTGACCTCAAAGGGTCCTTGCCACTTGGCGATCAATTTGGAGCTCGACGTGGGCAATAGTACGAGTACCTTATCTCCCGGAGTGAACTCTCTAAGGCGCGTACCCTTGTTGTACAGGCGGGCTTGCCGTTCCTGGGCCTGCCGCAAATTCTCCTGAGTTAGGTGGGTGAGCGTGTGGAGTTTTGCGCGCAGGTCCATAACGTACTGAATTTCGTTCTTACTTTGTGAAGGTCCCTCCTCCCAATTTTCCCGCAGCACGTCCAGGATGCCGCGCGGCTTACGCCCATATAATAATTCAAACGGGGAGAACCCCGTGGAGGCTTGGGGGACCTCTCGCACTGAGAACAGCAAGGGTTCGAGCCACTTATCCCAGTTACGTGCGTCCTCACTTACGAATTTTTTAATAATATTTTTGAGGGTGCGGTTGAATCGTTCCACTAAACCGTCCGTTTGTGGGTGATACACGCTGGTGCGGATCGGCTTAATCCCCAATAACCCATACAGTTCGCGCAGTGTTCGTGACATAAACGTAGTGCCTTGATCAGTCAGAATCTCTTTCGGGATTCCAACTCGGGAGATGACGCGGAAGAGTGCCTCTGCAATACTGCGTGCTGAGATATTGCGCAGAGGCACTGCTTCCGGGTATCGCGTTGCATAGTCCACCAGAACTAATATAAAGCGGTACCCTCGTGCTGACCGATCTAATGGCCCGACGAGATCCATCCCAATTCTCTCAAACGGGGTCTCGATTAACGGTAGAGGGCGCAAAGGCGCTTTTGGAATGGCCGCTGGGTTTACTAACTGGCATTCGCGGCATGCCGTACACCACCTACGGACATCGCCGCGAATCCCCGGCCAATAGAAACGGGCCATTATTCGGGCTAGTGTTTTATCCTGCCCCAAGTGTCCGGCCATGGGATTAAAGTGAGCCGCCTGGAATACCAATTCCCGGCGGCTCTTCGGAATTAAAAGCTGCGTGACGCGCTCTTTAGTTTGAGTGTCCTGCGTCACTCGATATAATCTATCCTTCATAATCGCGAAGTAGGGGAAGGACGGGGGTGGCGTTCGGCTGGAGCGTTTGACCATCGATTACTCTCACTTGGTCAAACGCATGCCGCAGAGTCTCGTCTCGCGACTGCTCTAATGGGAAATCCGCGAGGGATTCCCCAATAGAGAGAGGAGGAGCCGGCGGCAACTCACTCTGACGCGGAGATGACGTAGACGGCTCTGTGACAGCTGCTCCCGCCAAAGCGACACCGGGACCTCCCCCTGTCAAATGGACCCACTCTCGACTAGGCGTGTCATTAAACCCCGAAATCCCGGCCAATCGGTCCCCAAAATTAGAGAGTGGGTAAGGCGAGGATTAACCGCCGCCTTCACTATAAATTTTTCCCCTCTGAAAATAATGTGGACCGACACCAAAGGGTAGCTGTGAACATCCCCGTGCACACATAACACCTTCACCCCTTGTGCTCCCCCCAATGCCTCGTTTTGAACCAGGCTTTGGCGAATTGAGGTCTGATTACAACCAGAATCCACCAACGCCTGATATGTAGCCCCTTGGATACTCACCGGTATGCGATACGCTCCGGCCCGATCGAGGGCGGCCTCTGGCGCGTCGGGGATCCGAACCACCGCGCCCACTTCCATTGCCGTGCACTGCTGTTGAAGGTGGCCCGGCTCCCCGCAGCGCCAGCAAACCGGCCCGGGCTTTCCCTCTGCACCGGTGATCTGGGGCTCACTCACCTGAGGCGGGGGAGAGACAGACACAGAAGGGAGAAACGGGAGGGCACCGCGGGTGCGGCGGGCCGGCTGGGGGGGTGCCGGCCCCCGCCTCCGCGGAGGGGGAATGGGGCGAGGACAGGACACAGGAGGAGGGGGAGAGAGAGAGAGAGAGAAGAGGAGAGAAGAGAAGATGCCATCTGCTGTCCTGCCGCCGGGACAGCCGCCAGATGATCCTCCGCCAGCTCGACTGCCTGATCCAGCGACGCCGGGCGGTGGCACTGGACCCACTCCGTGGTTCCGGCTGGTAAGCGGGCGATGAACTGTTCCAGTACCACCTGGTTGACGATTCCCTCGGCGTCGCGATCGTTGGCCCTCAGCCACCGCCAGCAGGCGTCCCGGAGCTGCTGGCCGAACGCGAACGGCCGACCGACTTCCTCCAGTCGCAGCGCGCGGAAGCGCTGACGCTGTTGCTCCAGTGTGCGCCCCACGCGCTGGAGGACGGCCCGGCGGAGGTCCGCGTAGGCCAGCCGGCGGTCGGCGGGGAGCTGTAGCGCGGCCAGCTGTGCCTCTCCCGTGAGCAGGGGGAGGAGGCGCGCCGCGCGCTGCTCCATTGGCCACCCCGAGGCTTCGGCGACCTGTTCAAACAACGTGATGAACGCCTCGGGGTCGTCCTGCGGGCCCATCTTGGTGACAATGAGGGGAGACGGGCCCGCGGCCGGAGCGCTGGTGGACCCCGCCGACGCGAGGAGATGCCGGAACGCCTCGCGATCTTCCTGCTGGGCCAGCACCAGGGCTTCGAAGCGCTGCTCCTGCTCCTTTCGGAGCGTGACGAGTGCCTGGTGCTGGCTTTGCTGAGCCGTGGCGAGGGCGTGGACCAGATCGGCGAACGGGGAGGATTCCATGGGGCTGCTGGTTTGGTGCTCCACTGTCCCGGGTTTCGGCACCACTGTAAGAGACCCTATGTGTGGGTGGAGCACAGAGGACGGCAGGACAGAGATCAGGTTTTATCAATTGGCTTTATTGCCACACTTTTCAGTCTAACAATAATGTTCACAGACACACACAACCGGCGTCTGGTTCAGGGTTGAGCTCCTTCTGCTCTCGCTCTCCCTCCTGATATAGGGCGCAGTCACTGGGAAGACACACAAACAGGTTAATTGCTCTCAGGTGATGTGATTCTGCCACTTACCTTCCCTGACTCCGCCCTCCTGTCACAGACCGGCGCTTGACCACGCCCCCGCTGCCACAAACACATCTCAAAAAAGTTGGAACAAGGCCATGTTTCCCACTGTGAGACATCCCCTTTTCTCTTTACAACAGTCTGTAAACGTCTGGGGACTGAGGAGACAAGTTGCTCAAGTTTAGGGATAGGAATGTTAACCCATTCTTGTCTAATGTAGGATTCTAGTTGCTCAACTGTCTTAGGTCTTTTTTGTCGTATCTTCCGTTTTATGATGCGCCAAATGTTTTCTATGGGTGAAAGATCTGGACTGCAGGCTGGCCAGTTCAGTACCCGGACCCTTCTTCTACGCAGCCATGATGCTGTAATTGATGCAGTATATGGTTTGGCATTGTCATGTTGGAAAATGCAAGGTCTTCCCTGAAAGAGACATCGTCTGGATGGGAGCATATGTTGCTCTAGAACCTGCATATACCTTTCAGCATTGATGGTGTCTTTCCAGATGTGTAAGCTGCCCATGCCACACGCACTAATGCAACCCCATACCATCAGAGATGCAGGCTTCTGAACTGAGCGCTGATAACAACTCGGGTCGTCCTTCTCCTCTTTAGTCCGAATGACACGGTGTCCCTGATTTCCATAAAGAACTTCACATTTTGATTCGTCTGACCACAGAACAGTTTTCCACTTTGCCACAGTCCATTTTAAATGAGCCTTGGCCCAGAGAAAACGTCTGCGCTTCTGGATCATGTTTAGATACGGCTTCTTCTTTGAACTATAGAGTTTTAGCTGGCAACGGCGGATGGCATGGTGAATTGTGTTCACAGATAATGTTCTCTGGAAATATTCCTGAGCCCATTTTGTGATTTCCAATACAGAAGCATGCCTGCATGTGATGCAGTGCCGTCTAAGTGCCCGAAGATCACGGGCACCCAGTATGGTTTTCCGGCCTTGACCCTTACGCACAGAGATTCTTCCAGATTCTCTGAAACTTTTGATGATATTATGCACTGTAGATGATATGTTCAAACTCTTTGCAATTTTACACTGTCGAACTCCTTTCTGATATTGCTCCACTATTTGTCGGCGCAGAATTAGGGGGATTGGTGATCCTCTTCCCATCTTTACTTCTGAGAGCCGCTGCCACTCCAAGGTGCTCTTTTTATACCCAGTCATGTTAATGACCTATTGCCAATTGACCTAATGAGTTGCAATTCGGTCCTCCAGCTGTTCCTTTTTTGTACCTTTAACTTTTCCAGCCTCTTATTGCCCCTCTCCCAACTTTTTTGAGATGTGTTGCTGTCATGAAATTTCAAATGAGCTAATATTTGGCATGAAATTTCAAAATGTCTCACTTTTGACATTTGATATATTGTCTATATTCTATTGTGAATACAATATCAGTTTTTGAGATTCGCAAATTATTGCATTACGTTTTTATTTACAATTTGTACTTTGTCCCAACTTTTTTGGAATCGGGGTTGTACAATATAACTCAACAACATTACTCGTTGGCGCTTGTTCTTTATTCTGCCACATCTTGTATAGAATATATATAAATAAATACCAAATAATAAAGAATTTATATGTTATTATGGTAAAGTCTGCTGCCCTACAAGTAGGCACTTGCATGATGCAGTTAACAGGCACTTCCAAGTTCAGAGGAGAAGTTGACAAAGTGAATGGCTGCCACATCCAGTAAAAGTGCATCTAACTGCCACAAATGGCAAAACAACCTGGTGTAAGATAATAATTCCACAGAGATGGTCTATATCTGCATTAAAAGCAATGCTTTCCCCAGACAATCTACTTAGGAGCTATATTCATGAATAAAATACAAGCATTCAAGTTCCCTTGGTATTACTTAGACATGCTTAGTCACCCTCAGTCCAGCCATTACATAAAGGTATCAACTAGTGTACTAATGGCTCCCATTTCTTATCGCAGAAAAGTAATCACAAGAAAAAGGTTACAAGAAAAATTACAGTGACTATACTTGTGTTATTTTAAACAATTGTTTAGGATATCTATCGATCCTTTTGGCAGGATCCTTGACCCAAAAGCAACAGGTTCGCAAAAAAGTCAATCCAAGCCCAGAGCTAAGCATTTGAAGGTCTTTGGTCACCGCATTGAACATTACCTTACAGTTCAAGTTTCGTGTTCAGTTATTAATCTTAAAGCATTCAATAATTCATTATTTTGTATGAATTATTCAACTAGAAGGGCACTCAGTAGAGTGCATACCTCCACCAAGCCACATACAGGATTATCAGCATCAAAATCAAAATCACTTGAACCTACGATAATACTAAAGCTGTGCACCAAACTTCATCCAAATCTGTTCATTACTTTTTGAGTTATGTTGGGAACAGACAAAAAAAAAAAATCCTGGAGGCACATACATATCCGACTTTGCATCAAAATCTAATCAATTGTTCCTTGGCCCATCTTTCCTCAAAATTTCATCAAAAATCAGTTGAAAACTTTTTGAGTTATGTTGGGAACAGACAAACAAACACAAACAGAGGCAAAAACATAACCTCTTCCAACAAAGTTGGTAGAGGTAACAACCACATTGAATCTCATGTAAATCTGAACCTGCTGCAAGGTCCTGCAAGTTTCATGGACGGTCTTGGCATGCTTCATGTTATGACATTCAACTGGCTTGCATGAATATTATGATGTAATTGTGGAGCAAACAGCCATGGTGTGGAGGCTTCATTTGCTGCACTGCACACATGGCAACCGTGTGAACTCCGTGGACAAACAGAGTATTCAAGCTTCTAAGCTCACAAAGATGGTTTCGTCAACACTTCCAAATGTTGTCTAGGCATTAAAGTATACCGAGGCCTTAAGAGCTACCACTGCCCTATTCTGACATTTATTTATTTAACTTCAATTATATGAAATGTGATTTTTTTTTCCTCACTGTATCCATAGACAACTGCAGACACTGTCATACTAGTGATCAGTAGAGTTACGTAACAGCTGATGTTTGGGGAAAGGACATTGCCTACACTTCTCCCTCTTCACCATCATGCATGCACAGAGACTATCTGTTTCTATGTTGTTTATGCTCTTCCACCATATCTCTGTCACCGCCGTGTTTTCTGTTTATTTTTAAGCCTCAGGGGTTTTCAGGCATCAAGCTGCAGCACCAAGAACTACGAGCCAAAATACTTCTGAGAACTGCATTCCCTTTTCCGTCCTCAGCCCCCGAGTTATTTTAATAAATCTTCTCAAATCTGTTTTAGGTGTGGTAATATTCTACTAGAGTTTTTTTTTAAAGACAGGTGAGCCTACTTTGGGGGGGGGGGGGGGGGGGGACCATCTGGTGATCATCTGAGGCATAAGCAAGTGCCTGTACACTTGGCTAAGCGATCTTCTTAACAGTTCCTTTTTTGACAATATCTTCAGTGCTTCGTTAAGAATATAAATGAATACTGTAACTGTTGCCTTCTTTGAAAATGGTGAAATAATATTGCATTCTAAGGTTATCATGTTGTAATAGTCTTATAAGGAAGTCAAACAAGGATCTGTGTTGTGTAGAAATTTCAAAGCTAAACAGCTGTAACTTCATCCATGTAAATTCTGGGTTAGACACTGTGGAATCAAGTGGCAAACCATTACTATTCAAGCTGGGACTTGAGCTCAGCTAAAACTTAGCCAGACACACCAAAAAAGCAACAGGGCAAAGGATTTTACAAGGGATTAGTGGCAGGCTGCCAGGTCGCTCTGTTGGGGGTAGTTGTCAATGTTGATTTTAAAAGTAACTAAGTAAATTACATGGGGAAAGGAATACTTAAGTCTGAATGAAAAATACTGTAGTGAGCGTGCGTGGAAGAAGAGTCTGGAGACAGAAATCTCAGTTTCTCAGCTGTTAACCTGTGCTACTTGCTCTCGATACCACTGGCCTGATTGCTTTATTAGCATTCGCTCACACTACTGATGAACGCTACACAGGCTGGAAGGTTACTTCACTGCTGCGCCAACACCATCAACTCGCAGTTAAGCTAGCATTGGCCTTCGAGTAGGCCAAGGCCGATAAATTTTTGGTCCCTCTCACTATAAATCAAAATCTGATTGGTTAATTCATCTGTCACTTCCTACATAAACATACACTGCCATGGCCTTCTGTCCCGGCAATGAAGTCCTAACCAGTGAGTGAGCCAGCTCTAAACTCTTCTCAGCCTAGACACAACAAACAAAAAAATCCCATTGAATAACTCGATTTTAATGTTTTCAGGACAGTGACCCTTTCATTTCTGAAGCAAATTTGGTAGAAAATGAGGCCGAATTAGAAGTGAATAATTCTAATGAAACTATGAAAGAAATTAAAGAATGAAAGAAAAGTAAATATAACATTTGAATTGTTGACATGTTTGTGCCTTCTCTGAAAGCCTAGAAGGCCCTGATGGTTCCCCTCTGGTGAAATCAAAAATTAAATTCTAACCTGATCTCCAAATCAGCAAGATAATAATGCAGTTCATTTGTCAGCTTTGTCAGTGTTTACAAGAGTTTCAGTAGGGGATATGAGTTTAGCTTGTTTTGTATTATGGGTTTGTTTGAACAGAGTTGTGACAATTGCAACAAATCCACTAAATCCTTGTGATCCAGCAACAGTGTCGCCTTCTGTGCCCAAAAGCTGTCCCCCTGCTGCATGTGTGTGTGTGTTTGTGCTTGTATGAGCACTTTCTTTTTGTAGCTGGAGAAGGATGATGGCAGTGACCCAACAGAATAGGAGTTTGAGTTGATAAGCTGTTGATTGACTTTCTGAAAAACACACACACATTTACTTCCTGGGCTGCATGGGTTTGGCTTATATAGAGGCTTTGCACCATCACGTGACCCCATAGCAATGGTAACTACGCCGCCATGACAGGGGGCACGCTTGTAGTGCTTCATTCAGCCAAGTTAGTTGTTATTGATCAGTATGGAAAGGTTTTGCTGCGTTTTTAGATGTGCACTTCATTTTGAAAGAAACAAAGACATCAGTTTTTTTTTTAATTTACCAAAAGTAATTCATCAGGGAAAAAAATAGATTTCGAAATGTAGAAGGGAAAAATGGGGGGGATGCAATGGTACTCAGTGTCAAACGGAGAGTTCAAAAACCCTATGGTATGCTCACTTCATTTCCACGAAGGTAAGAATTCAAATAATAATAATTTCACAACTGGAGCAAGGTGCTCATTCTTATCCAGTCACGTGAACATGAGCAACACATGTTCAACATGAGCAACACAGCCTAACCTTCACCGAGACTTAAAAAGTGCATTTACATTCGGGGATCCTTCAGAACACGTTGTTGTGCGTGCGCTTGGGACCCAGTCATTATGAGAAACACCTGATGATGATTTGAGTACAATCAGCATGTGCATGGAAGGACACAGAGGCTTTATGAAGTATTATCATTATCACGGTCACGTTTGTTTCTAGCCATGTTCATGACTCTACTTATGGTTTCATTTGTGTTCTGCTTTTGTAAACATCATCCCTGCTAATAAACACTCTTCCTGCACTTAAATCCATCTACTGTCACATACCTGACCGAATACTTCAAAGTCTCTGTGAAAACAGCGTGCTGATTGTGCTCAAATCAGCATCAGATGTTTTCCATAACGACTGGGTCCCAAGCGCGTGCACAACGCGCTCCGAAGGATCCCTGAATGTAAATGCACTTTTTAAGTCTCGGTGAAGGTTAGGCTCTGCCGAGCTGCTGTGTTGCTCATATTCACTTCGCTGTATAAGAATACACTGCATGAATATTGCTGCAATTGTGTGGGGTTTTTTTGTTTGTTTTTTTCTTACCTTTGTGGAAATCAAGTGAGCAAACCATAGGATTTTTTTTACCTCTTCTTTCGACACCGAGTCCCGCTGAATGTTTTTCCCCCATCTTCCCTTCTACGTTTAGAAATTTCTCTAGTTTTTTCCCCCTGATGAATTACTTTTGGTAAATTAAAAAAAATCCGATGTCTTTGTTTCTTTCAAAATGACTTGCACATCGGGGCGGCACGGTGGTGTAGTGGTCAGCGCTGTCACCTCACAGCAAGAAGGTCCGGGCTTGAGCCCCGTGGCCGGCGAGGGCCTTTCTGTGCAGAGTTTGCATATTCTCCCCATGGGTTTCCTCCGGGTGCTCCGGTTTCCCCCCACAGTCCAAAGACATGCAGGTTAAGTTAACTGGCGACTCTAAATTGGCCGTGAATGTGTCCATGTGTCAGCCCTGTGATAACCTGGCGACTTGTCCAGGGTGTACCCTGCCTTTTGCCCGTAGTCAGCTGGGACAGGCTCCAGCTTGCCTGCGACCCTGTAGAACAGGATAAAGCGGCTAGAGATAATGAGATGAGACTTGCACATCCAAAAACGCAGGAAAACCTTCCCATACTGATCAATAACAACTAACTCAGCTGAATGAAGCACTACAAGCGTGCCCCGTCATGGCGGCGTAGTTACCATTGCTATGGGGTCATGTGACGGTGCAAAGCCTCTATTCTCATTGAAAAACGCACGTTGCTTTTTAACCAAGAGAGGAACTTCATACACAACTTCTAATGTGTGTTGATTTCCTTTTCAGCATTATAAATTCACCATAGCACTAAATCTGAAATGTTAGAACATTTATATTAAATGTTACATTTCACAAAGCATCCAAACCCCAAAATTCTACTTTGGGATATCAAATTCACTGTTCCGACTACCAGCCAGTTGCCAACACATAAATATGCAAATGAATATGGACATATAGATACAGGTGGGCAACAATAGGAAGAGGAATCCTAAATCCTTTTTATTGCGCTGCTCAATTTCAGTCCACAGTTCCTGATAAGTTTTTTTAAGAAAGGGACAAGGTGGTGAATTATAAACCTCGTTCATATCCACAGGAACAATGAAAACTCAGTTCTTTAAATGAGCCAGGGGAGAGCCTGAAGCTGGAGATAAAAAATGGCAAATTCATCACCATCATTTAAAATTCATAAATTATTAATGAAAAGAATTAATCTCAGTTAAAGTTCACTTTAGGAAACCAGCAGGTCTGGATGAGAAGAATGGATCTCGATTCAAAAGCTCACAGATTGACCAAACTTCTTCTTCTTCTGATTTCAAGGGCTGCTTCAAATGTAGAAGTCATTTATTATTACCAGACCCTGACTGATACAGCTCCTTTCAATTGGTTTTCACTTATGCCTGGAACTCTGCTATCATGGTAGTGATATCTCTGTGCTAGTCACTGCTCTATGCTTCGAATGGATTTTGCATTAGGAAAGAAATTAGTTTGGATTGCCACTCATGTCACCATTGCTCTTGTATGCTCCTTATCTATAATCAGAACGTTTGGCTGGTTTAATGTGTCAGGATATGAATATCCTTATGAGGACTCATTGTGTACAACCCATACTTTCAGATACACCTGTATACAAGCTGTATACTTACAGTACACTGAGTTGTGTCAGTATATGCTGCTCCTTCCTGCATCTTGTACTAAGCTACTAATGTCTAGACTGTCTCAGTGCCATCTTTACACAATCTGCATGCTGGGACATATTTTATATTATATCTTTTGCTCCTGGGCCTTTCCATCCATTTGTAGGATGTTCCCATGACAGCTCCCCCTGATATCTGGCAGTGGTATATTGCAGAGAGGCGCTTATCCTGATTTGACATTGCCTCCGTTTCCTTGTATCTGTTTCACATAGCAGCTCATTCTTGCAGCCCACGCCTTGAATGTGGATTTCATATCCATCTATCTATCCATCCATCTATCTGAGTACTTTCTCACGTCATTGTTCCTATAGTGTTACATTACCTATTGTTAAAGCGTCTCACCACTGGAAAGGAGAAATTATTTGAATAATATTGGCTGGCTTTGAGTGGTATATCAGATATATTCCATTCAACTAGCATAATATTGAACGAGTCGAAGATGAGTTCAATATCATGCTAGCTGAATGGAATATATCTGATAGACCATGAAAAAAAGCCAGCCAATGTTATTATTATTATTATTATTATTATACACTCTCTTCATATCAGCATTCTTGAAAGCCAATGCGAGCTTACCGGCAACTTGGTGCTGTTAGCTCGGCAGTCCAGTTGCCTTCCAGCCAGTGTAGCATTCAGCAGTAGCATTAGCCTGGGCTGCCAACTCTCATGTAATGAGCGTGAGACACACGCATTTGATTGTCTTCACATGCTCACACGCCATACCTCCGATTTCTCACGCTAGAAAAAAATCTAGTTTATCTATCTGATCTAGGCTACCCATTGCGTTGCACCAACCACTTGCGATCGATCAATTACGCCTTACGCACAGCTAAACAGGCAGAGGTCTGTTCCCTTCTGTACACACTCCCCTATGGTAGGTGGCGCATCTAATGATGCTGCACTCGCCGGAAGTTGGATAATTGCCTACCGTCAATTTAGAGGAAGAGGAGAGAGAAGAAGGTATCCAAGTTGAAGATGGGTGTCTCAGACAGGTTTGTACATATGCACGCCAATGTGTGGTGTTATTGGCGTAATTATGAACTTATATAAAGTTTCTTAATCATTTTAGCCTATAAATGTTGTGAGAATATTTAATGCCATATCGAGATCTGTGTACTAGGCATGCTAAATCATTATAGGCCTACTGCCGTGCCACAGCCTCTATCTTCCCCAACAAGCAGCACGGGAGAGCACCTCCTTAGCACACGGTTATTAAGGCGCATTTTTAGTTTGCTTACTGTATGTTATCATACTTTATGACTTTATTTGAAGCCATACTGGAAATGTTGTAAAATAAAGCAAGTAAGAGATAATATTACAAATGCAAGAAGAGCCATTAGCCACCATACCTATTGTTTATTTACAGGGTATTTATTTTTAATTATTTATAATGTATGTAATTGCTCAGTTAAAGTAAATAAAGCATGGTCACCTGTAATATCAAAAAACGAACTTGTGAATAATTAAAAAAAAGACAGAGAAGAATATACTGAGGAGACAGGGTTTCCAAGAGGGCAAGACAGGTAGAGAATATTTGTCAGATAGCAGGCCCTGATGAATGCTCTATTACTAATAAGAAACATAGATAAGAAATAAATTAATAAGAAATATATTAATATAGCTTTTTTAAGTATGACCAAAATTTTTAAGCCCAACTTTGTGTGCACATTCCCACCTATGGCCAAGGTTCAGCTTTTTGTGTTTCAATACTGTTCAAACTTAATTTTAATGTTTCTTGTAGCACATGCACATTTTGCTTACTGTTTAAGCATTTTATTTGTTCTTTTGCTGTTGATATTTTTCCCCATGCCAATCTTCTGCTGAACCCAGTGGTGGGGAAAGCCCTTAATGCATAATGAATAGTCAGTGAGGGACAATCTTATTTTTGCAACAGTTATTAAAAACTTAACATTTAGTTTCAATTCAGAAGGTGTTTAGGCTTAGCTGATGAAATATTTTCAAACATGAACTTGCCTTTAAATCTGAAACACAGGTCTATAGGGCTACAGGAACATTGGCAGTCATCTGTAGTTTTCTAGTGTGGGGGCTTTTAAGCCAAAACTTGGTGCTTTTGTTGGCCACAAGCTGAAGGCCTGGAAAGTCAGGGTGTGTAAGAATGTAGGTATGGCACAGCAGGCCACTCCAAAAATCCACCAGAATGCAGGAACATCTACTAAATCCAAAATCTCAAACCCCCCCCACCACCACCACCATTGTCCATCTCCAGCTGGACGACCCACAAACAAAACACCAGAATGCAGGGGGACAAGTGAATATCAAACTGAATACAAAATTCCCACTTACTACGTGGTGTGCAGAAAAATTTTGCCATCGACCCCCCCCAAAAAAAAATCTCACTCCAAGGAATTTTGAAAAGTTGGCAGCCCTGCATTAGCGAAGGCCAATGATAGCTTACCCACAACTCGGTGCTGTTAGTGTGGCAGTTCAGTTATCTTCTATCTGGTGTAGTGTTAGCGAAGGCCAGTGCTAGCATAATCAAGCCAAATACTATTTTCCCTGTGTAATTTAGTTACTTTTAAAATCAACATTGACAGCTACACACAACAGAGCGACCTGGCAGCCAAAATTCTCTCAAAATCTTCTGCTTTTAATGAAGCAAACCTCGTGGCCATGTTTGTTTACAAACTGTCACAGTCACTCACTAGCGTGAAGTTTTACATCTCCAACACGTTTCTTTTCCAGTTTTTCAATGTCCGTTGGTATGTTTTTCTCTTGTAAATATGCATGAAGAATATATAATGAAGTTTTGGGAGCCGGGCGGCACGGTGGTGTAGTAGTTAGCACTGTTGCCTCACAGCAAGAAGGTCCGGGTTCGAGCCCTGTGGCCGGCGAGGGCCTTTCTGTGCGGAGTTTGCATGTTCTCCCCGTGTCCGCGTGGGTTTCCTCCAGGTGCTCCGGTTTCCCCCACAGTCCAAAGACATGCAGGTTAGGTTAACTGGTGACTCTAAATTGACCGTAGGTGAGAGTGTGAATGGTTGTCTGTGTCTATGTGTCAGCCCTGTGATGACCTGGCGACTTGTCCAGGGTGTACCCCGCCTTTCGCCCATAGTCAGCTGGGATAGGCTCCAGCTTGCCTGCGACCCTGTAGAAGGATAAAGCAGCTAGAGATAATGAGATGAGATGAGTTTTGGGAGCCTTTCGGGTGTTCAGCGCGTCTTCAGTTTTTAGTTTATTTATTTAGTGCTGAATCCTAGCAGTAGCACTGGATTAGCCTTGTCTTCTCTCTCTCCCAGCGGACAAAGAAATGATTCTGCACATGTGCAGCAGAAAAGTTGCGTCACTGGATCTTCGCGTGAGCTACAATGTGTGACGTCGTGTTGTCTTGACAATGTGGAATATTGTAATAATATTCTCCATTGGGGAGAGTGGCATAATACATGGAGGATAAGCGATATGATAATATTGCATGCCATCAATAAACCCACTAGAAGGGAATAGAATGCATGTTTTTATTCCATGGAAAAAGTGGCCCGTATATATTATAAATCATTCTTATGGTATGAAGGTGCTTGACAAAATAATCAACTATTCACAGCTTGGTTTCCCCACAATGTAAATCTCATTACAGGAAAGACAAAAACAAATCCTCTCTATCTTAAACCACATTCAGATGGGATTAGTTTTACATGGGGAAATGGAGTATTGTAATTATTACCACTGTATCTCTGGGATTTTAGTGCCATCCAAGTCCATCATATCAGTACTTTTTCCTAGACTGCATGTTCTGGATGTCTTTTACTTAGTATAAAATGACCTGTAACAATAAACCAGTTTGTCAGTACCTGCACTAACAAACTTGATTTCATCAGACTTGTGATTATGCATGCCTGTTCCTCATTAACTCATGCCTTGAAATAACCTCATAAGCAATCAGTGTGAAATCTTCCTCCAGATCATACTTTGTCTCATTACTTAACCTGACATTACTAAGAACTGCTGGTCTGTTTCTCTGGTCTGCTCTGCAGTTTGTTCAATTGTCTTCTTGACTTATGCTTGTGACCTAGTTTATGCTTGTTTACGGCAAAATATTTTTTGCCTGCTACCCCGGTTTGTTTGCACAAAAGGCCTTTTAATGAAACTCTAAACATGTCCTCCATGACAGAAGATTTTGTCGTGAACATGGATACAGCAGATCTCAGTGGTCTGCACCAAGCCGTCATAGCTCAGGGCTGTGTAATAGGTGACCAAACCCTGTTACAACTTTACCGGTTTCTCACTCCAGACCTCTTTAGTCCATCCTGAGAAATATGATAGGAACCCGACCAAATGTGAAGGATTTCTGCTCATCTGAAGGCAGAAAAAGACAAGATAGTGTCGCTATTTTCCTTCCTGACTACAAAAGCGCTACACTGGGCCACCACTGTATGGCTGATTGTAGGTAAATTGTAAAGTCCTATGATTGCTTCATTGAGTTGTTCTGCAAATTGTTTGATCACCTTCCTGTCGACAACATTGGTGCCCTTAAGACAAGAATTTTGCACTGCAGCCAAATTCATCCTGGAATTTCACACACTCTCACACCCATGCAGCTCAGTCGCACTAGGCTCACTTGGCCAAGAACATCAGAAAAGCCTGGAAAATAGTGTTTCTAATGTGAATAGGTATTACATCACATCGTTGAATGAATCATCTGACCTGCGCTCAGAACAGCTCTTCATTCAGGACAGTGCATGATGGTGCAGTGATTTTGCCCTACACAGTCCAAGATAAAATCATTTTGTATAATGGTCATACTTCCCTATCAGCCACTACATGCTCCTTTTCTGTGCTTATTGGCATGCAAGCAGCCGTAAACTTCATAGACTCCAAACATTGCTCATCAGCTGAAGATTCCTGTATGTACAACCATTAAAAGTCTACAATTCAGATCCAAGCTCTGGATGGTAAAAGAGTTAGTGAGAAATTAATCATGTATCAAATGAGTCCTCTATGCATAGACACAAACAACCCCTCCCTCCTTGTGAAAATAACCAAAATCTCCCAGTAACCACATCATTCTGGCTGCAGCCTTCCTATTTTGAGCAAAGAATCATAGCATAGTCCCCTCAGTGCCATGATGCTTGTATTTCGCATACCATTACAACCATTGCTTCCATATCTATGGAAAGAGGTAGAAGTGTCAGTTAAAACCCTAACATTGGAATACCTCCCAAAACAGTATTGAATATTATGTCCTTAACCAAGATAAGTAGGATCTCTATAATCTTCACAAAATTATCTCCACAATACCTATAACCTAATTAGAATCAGAGAACTACAAAAAAAATTAGACACGTAGTCTGATGCCTGGGCCCTCTGAATACTTGGTAATGTCATATGGCTTGGTTAGGGCCCCCTCAGATTTTCCAAGCCTTTCAAGCTTTTTCTCAGCTCTTGGAAACAATGTCCACTGGGAAATTAGGCACATTTATAACACTTTATATAGCTGACATTGTGATATACTCTGATTTTCTACAAGAGAGTCAACACATCACACAAGTCTTGCACAAATTCCAAGCAAACAATAAACCAAATGTGAGTTTCTTAGCATTCGTCATCGTCAGCTGTCCATCGCTGGTGAAGATTACTGCTTCATTAGGATGCACAGTAGGGTGCCACTGAGTCTAATGGCCCAAAAAATGTTTTCCAGGTCCCACCCTCTCATTTTGTTCCTTTTATGAAGCATAGTAATTACTCCAAGTTTCATACAAATATATGCATATTTTTTGGTAGCTAAATGGGCTGAAATGTTTTCATAGAGTAACTATTCAGTAGCTGTTGCATGCATGTATTAACACTCTTATTCAACACATTTGTGATAAAGGTCTACCCAGGGGCGTGTTTAGCCTATTTTTGGGGGTGCTCAAGCACCCCCAAAAACGAGCTCAGCACCCCCTAGCTCAGCACCCTCAAAAACACTGCTTTTGGACGTAATTTTCAGAAATAAGTGCCCTTGCGCACTGCGCAATGAATGTGTGCGCGGGCGTGTGTGTGTTCTTGAATTCACCTGTTACGTGATAGTTCTATGAGCAGTAAAATGCCTCTCCTCCTTGCGTCCCCTCTGATTGGGTTGCCTGTCCGCACGAGTGCTTGCTACGACATGGTGTTTTTTTTAACTGGATTCCACGCCGATGAGGAACTCGAAGTAGCACCTGAGTATTACTGGCATAGCAAGATGTGAAGGTACGGACTGGAGTTACAATTGTTAAACACAACACAATAATATGCATAATGCAATACTGATGTTCCCTGGTCTATGAACAGAATGATAAAAACGACATTTATCATCCATATCGAGATACTTTTGTGCAGAGCTGTACAAGTGCTACGGTGCTAGACCACCGTGTGTTACTCAATTTTATTTAATGTAACATAGTGTTTACGTTTGCTTATCATTCTTATCATGCTTATCAACAAAAAATATAAACTAATATAAACTAATGTAAAATCATAATAATACACACTATTATTACACAATAACACATTAACAATTACCACTGTTCAAAATGAATAGCTCCAACATTACAAATGCAGTAGTAGGTCTTGTTTAGTTAAAAATATAACAAATATTTGTGTCAGTGGTTGTAAATGTGTAGATATCATAGTTTATTGGGTCAGCTTCTGTTAAAACATTGCATAAGTCTAGTCTTGTCTAGTCTAGTCTTCTTGTCTAGTTAAGTCCAGTCTACTGTAAATGCGGAATAAACGTGGAAACACTGTCGTTCAAGCCAGGTGCCTCTGTCAGCTCTGGGGGCTAAGCACCCCCAAAGATCAGATGCTAGAATCGCCCCTGGGTCTACCTAAAAGACTGGTTCACATGCGCATGTGCATCATCTGCTCCGCAGAATGATTTGCAGCTGCTGCGTGAGCTGGAGAGCTACAAGAAACAACATGAAGCTGTTGCGAAAGCTGCAATAAAATCATTTTCTGGACACTTGTGGTACTTAAGTGAAATCCTGGTCGGTTTAGCATTCTTTGACTCTGCAGTGTCAGCTGAGGTGAAGTCAGCCATGGTGAAAGCCCTTGGCAAGAAAACAACACATCATCCTCGACGCATTGCCTTCAACCCCACAGTACCTCAGAAGCAGTTGTTTGACTTTGTATCACAACACACCAAGCAGCTTTTCACAGCCTTTAACATACCACAGAAATTCCTCATGAACAGTCCAGATACATGGAGCAGTGACAATGATTACATTGTTGGCCAACAGAAAGTGAGAAGTCTGAAAGTCGTCAACGATGCAGCTGAGCGAGGGGTGGCCTTGATTCAGGCGTTCAATGGAGTCCTGACCAATCAAGAAGAACAAAAACAGTTCTTGTTGCAAGTCGTGGAGAAACACCGCCATGACTTTCCAAACAGTAACAAATCCACCTTGACTGCACTCACCGCAACTGCTGTTGACAACTAAATTGCGGACAACTAATTTACATTGTGACATTTTGGTCACTGTTTGTGTTAATCTGTTTGTGTTCAAACATTATTTGTTGACTTTTGAAGTTACTGCTAGTAACTGTTTGATTTTCATGATTTCTGCAGTATTCTGTTTTTTTTATGTTAAATTTAACATATGATTATATCAGAATTTTTTGGAAAATTACACATTGTATAACTTTGGAACTGTTGAGCTACCAGTAAATATTATTATAATACATCCACACTTTGTTACATTTTTTCTTTTCACATTATGAACACATTTAGGGGGTGGGACAATGAAAATTAGAAACTTCATTTTTGAGTGGCATCCTAATGCACAGAAATGCAGATGGTCCGCGAGGCCCGCACCAGAGCAACAGTGTTGCCCGCAGCAGTGGCATGAACAGCCCGGCCGAGCCGCCACGGAATGTCTGTCTTCGTGAGCTCTCGCATACTATTCCCCCTCTCCTAACGAAACACCCTCCACAGTAAGGTAAGACAAACGATGTCATGACCCCATCATGTTTTGTCTCTGGACCTCCAGACCTGATGCCAAGTGGTGCACAAAAGCGCCACAGACCTGACAGGTATGGAAGTTGCCCCGCAGTGACAACTGACTTGCTGAGCGATGGCATCCATTGGCCAATTGAGTGGCTCTTCCGCATGCCATCTGGTGGTGTCCCATTGACCCTGTTGGGTTCATCTGCCACATTGCACCGAAAAGCGCCCTGCTGCCAGCACCTTATTGGTGATGCACTATTTAACCCATAGCTGGAACCCAGGCAGGTACTACCACTCTGGGTCAGAGCAGACCTGGGAGCAATGGTGATTAAGGGATAACTCCACTTTCCCCAATACTCCAAGTCCTCCCAGACCTAAGACTCACCACTGGTTGCAGTTTAAAGTCATACCCAGGACTACTGACATACAGTAAAGAGTTTCTTAGCATACGTCAGTAGAAATGGGGTGCTCATGGATGATGCAAAGGTCCAAGCGGTCAGAATGCCCAACACCTGAAAGTATAGTATAGTGACTTAGTGATTTCTAGGATTCACCCATCTCTACAGGTCATTCATTGGGAACTTTAATTCCATAGATGTGCCCCTCACAGTATTACTAAAATGTGGGCTCAAAAATTAATATGGAACCCACCAAACATTTGTTACTTTCAAAATGTCATTCACTACGACAGCGGTTTTAAACCATATTGACCTATACATGTGCGAGTGGCCTAGTGGTTAGCGTGTCCGCCTCTCGATCGCGAGTTCGACTCACGGTCAGGTCATACCAAAGACCATCATAAAAATGGTACTTACTGCCGTCTGGCAAGGCACGCTGCAATACAGATGTGAGTGAAGAGTCAAACTCTCACGGTTACCAGAGGACTAGCCCCCCACTGTAATCCTAGCTATGTAATAGGCGAGAGGCCGAGGGCTACGGAAACAGAGATTGCTGCCACCCTATGCGCCACATGGCGTGGGAAGCACTTTGGCTTTTGGATGTGCTTCATAGTAGAAGTAGATACTTTAGAGGAAGGACTGGCATAGCTTTCCTTCAGATAGGAAGCAGGCTGTCAAACTGGCTTTAGAGGACTGGTCCCATTGGGTAGAGGCTGCTGAACACTTATTTACTGCATTCACTGAAAATAAGAACTTAATCGCCTCACACCTTGAAAAAAAAACACCAAGAGTTTCGATTTTGATACACACGCAGTAGATTCCAGTTTTATAAAGGTCACAATACAGGCTACAGTTTTGGTTGAGGCAATGTTGCAGTGTTACTTATTCAATTCCTTGGTTTTATGAGGCTGTAGTTTCATGTTTACCAGATATTCTCTATTTTCTACCTGTGAACTTTGACTTACTGTTCAAAGCAGGTTCTCCAATATTTGTCATCTCATTTTTAGCACTTTTTTCATATTAAAAATTGAAGTGGTTGGTACTAATGTACCTCAGTTTATGCATGGGCTACCCCATATGAGAGACACATGCAATCTCAGTACTTGCCAGATATTCCTGCAGCTCCTTTAATGTCACCATAGGTCTCTTGGCAGTCTCCCTGATAAGTTTACATCTTGTGAATTTTGGAGGGATATCTTGTTCTTGGTAATGTCAGTGGGGAATGCCCCATTCCCCCCCCCCACTTATTGAGAATGGCAAGCATAAACCAACATTCAGAAACCAAGTGGGGAGGAAAATAAGTACAGCTTATAATTTAGTACCATGTAGAACATCCTTTTGCACCAATAAATGGAAATAAACATTTTCTGTAGGAGTTTATCAGTCTCTCACATCATTTTGGAGAAATTTTAACCTACTGTTCTTTACAACATTGTTTCAGTTCATTGATGTTTGAGGGCATTTTTATATGCACAGCTCTTTTATGATTCTGCCACAGTATCTAAATGGTGTTGAGGTCTGGACTTTGACTTCGCCATTCCAACAACTTGATTGTTTTCTTCTTTAGTCATTCAGATGTCAATTTGCTGGTGTGTTTGGGATCATTGTCCTATTGTGTCCAATTTTGTCCCAGCTTAACCTGATGGACAAATGGGCTCACATTTCTCACAAGAGCATCAGAGTATAGTGGAGTTCATTTTTGTCTCAATAGCAAGTTTCCAAGTTCTCCAACTTTCCACAGGTCATGTAGCTGCAAAACAAGCCCAAAATCACAACACCCCCCCACCACCACGCTTGACAGTTGGTAAGAGGTGTGCATGATGACCTTGGCCTCCTAGATATTGTTTCTTTTGTGGTTTGTTTAGATGTAATTTTGCAAACCTAAGTCATGCTGCTAGTCTTTTTGGAGAGAAAGGACTTTTTCTAGCCACCCCACCATGAAAGCCATACTTGTTCAGTCTTTTTTTGATTGTGCTGTCATGAACTTAAATATTTAATGTGTTTACAGAGGCCTGTAGGTCACACAGTGTAGCTCTTGGTATTTCTTTATATCTCTGAGCATTAAATGGTCAGACCTTGGACTGAATTTGCTGGGACGCCCACTCCTGGGAAGACTGGCAACTGTTTTGAAGGCTCCTCATTTGTAAACAATCTTTCTCACTGTAGAATGGTGAATTTCAAATTGTTTGGATGGCCTTATAACCTTTTCCAAGATGGCTGAGCAGCAACAATTGCTTCTTTGAGGTCATAGCTGATGTCCTTTCTTCTTGGAATGATGTAGACACAAGTGAGTGTTCCAGAATGCCAAACTGCCAAAAGTTCTGCTGATATAAAGGAAGTTGCATCTCTTGATGATTAGTAACATTTGGCTGCCAATTGCTCTCAATGACTGTGGAAGTAAGAAGGGTGTACAGTACTTATTTTTTCCAATTTAGTTTCTGAATGTTGGTCTACTTTTTTTTTTTTTTGGGGGGGGGGGGGGGGGGGGGGATGACACATTGAAATATATCATGATTTTTGTCACCTGAGGTGTTTGTTTAGAGAACTTGGTGAGGACTGAAATGTTATCGAGGCCCTGATAATTAAAAACCTAAAATTGAAGGAGGGTGCACTTTCTTTTCTCATAATCATATCTATAATAGGGGGTTGGGAGTCAACTTGAACTCTGGGAGAACTCCACCAATCTTTATCCACCATTAGCCCAAATTCCAATGTGCAAAAGAAGGTAATAGACTCACTGCAGCACTATTATCAACCCACAAGAGGTAGCACATGTACACAGTCCCCAGTATATATTTATGAACACACACACATGCACATATCGTAATCAAACCTCCATGAACAAAATAACACCATTTTTCAGCAGTGAGTCAGAGCCTTCAGGAACACTGCCTGTGTGATTAATTTCCTGCGGCGTGCTGAGCCCTGACAGAACAGTGCCTTACTTTGTCCATTATTAGTGAGATATAGTCTGCTTCCACAGCTGCTTGGCTTTAAGGTGCTGATTGGGAAGAAACTGGAGGGTCAGACCCTCTCTTATAGTATGTGTGCGTTTAGGGAGGAAAGAGGGGTGTGATTAAACCCCAGCCCTGGCTCAGCACAAGAGAAAGCCGCCTTAGTACAGCTTAGAACAAAGCTCAGCTTCCCTTCAAAGCCATGGAAACTAGACACTGGGGTTATTAGTGTCACCACACAGGTGCACGGATACTGCAGTATGTAAATGATTCAACCAAATGTAAATCAAGGAACAGGAATTGTGAGCTTGAGCATTCACATTCAAGATCACGTGGTCTTGTGAACTAATGCATGTGCGCAAATGTGTGGGCTTCTGCAGGTTACAGTAACTGACTGGAACACGAATATAAATAAACACTGCTGGCATGTTTGGATAAAGGTGATATTAGACAATGAATTCTTTTCTAGAAATACACACACACACACACACACACATATAGTGAGAGATTTGTACAGCTAAGGGGAAAACAGAGTTTTAAAGGACGTTGTAAATTGCTAAAATTATAACAAGTACAAAGTGGTAGTATTTTCATCCTAAATAATACAGAAACAGATTCTGTGGGATCCTAGTCCCAGTGCACAACTCTGGCATGAATAAACTAGCCACAGCATGGACCAATGATCGAATGGCATGAACAAGGTAGAGGTGACACAGGAACTAAGAACAACAACAAAAAAAAACAGGAAGTAAACATTAACAAGAGAACTCTGTGGTGACACCCATCAGGTTGTGCAGTTTAATATTTTCCATAGTCAAACAAATACATCTGATTCAACTCATCAGCTAATTACCAAACACTACAAGAGTCGAATCAGGTGTGTTAAATGAAGGAAAACATTAAGCTGTGCAAAGCAGCAGGCAGGTGCCAGATTTTGTGATCGGGCACTGCTGTTCCAGTACATTTCTGTCAATTATCAGAATTATGATAAAGAGGGAACATGGTACATAAAATAAGGAAGAGACATAACTTTGATAGAATAGTAGTGGCTCTTAATAGTATTAAGATCCATAGATTTAACTGTGGGTGGCACGGTGGTGTAGTGGTTAGCGCTGGCGCCTCACAGCAAGAAGGTCCGGGTTTGAGCCCCGTGGCCGGCGAGGGCCTTTCTGTGTGGAGTTTGCATGTTCTCCCCGTGTCCGCGTGGGTTTCCTCCGGGTGCTCTGGTTTCCCCCACAGTCCAAAGACATGCAGGTTAGGTTAACTGGTGACTCTAAATTGACCGTAGGTGTGAATGTGAGTGTCTATGTGTCAGCCCTGTGATGACCTGGCGACTTGTCCAGGGTGTACCCCGCCTTTCGCCCGTAGTCAGCTGGGATAGGCTCCAGCTTGCCTGCGACCCTGTAGAACAGGATAAAGCGGTTAGAGATAATGAGATGAGATTTAACTGTACAGCTTTCTGGTGGTGATGTGAGCTTGAATACCTGAGCCTTAATATTAGTTTAGCTCTGTGCAGCCAACAGAGTCCTCTGCTGGTGTCTGAATAAATTGCCACACTTTATATACACTAGATGTTTGTCAGTTCGGAGGTCATTACCGTATGTGTCGGTCTGAGAGCCCGAAGCTTTTGCAGAGGTGAATATTGCTCTTTAAGCTGCTGATAGAAAATATTCAAACATTAAGCAATATTAAATATTAAGCAGCAATCCAACTTAGATATGGACAGGAAGAGAAGCTCTAAATCAAACACAAAAATCTAAATAGTTCTATATAAAATCTGCTGATGTAGAAAGAACAGCAAATTGAACACAAATGGTGCTTGCCTTCTCTGTGTCACAGTAATTATCAGGCTGCTGTGGCATGCAGAGAGAAACACATACAGACACACATTATTCTTATGGACAGTCAGACCAGTCAGGTGTCTCATTCCCTCAGGAAATTTAACTGGTGTGGTGACCTATTACTGAGAAAGGACAGCATGCATAATAAACACAAATTCCCCAACCATGTCTACTGAAAAGCATTTAGTGTTTCATATTATGAGGGTGATGGCACTGTGGGCCAAGTAAGAATACTGTGATACCAAATAAATTTCAGACGTATTTGGGAAATTTAATTTTATGTAAAATAAAGGTTGAAATCTAATTTTCGTTTTTATATACATTTTTACAGTGTATATATGTGTGCTTCATGGGAAACTCCAGTCTGATTTCAGATTAAGTCCTAGAATTTTATCTAAAACATTTCACTCCTTTGTCTTGACATTTAATTGAAAATTTTCAAAAATGTTTTTAAAATAACCACAAAAGTGGAAGCACACGGTTGTCTAGAACGTCCTTGTTTGCTGTAGAATTAAGAGTTCCTTTTACTGGAACTAAGGGGCCCAAACCTGTTCCAGCATGACAGTACCCCTGTGCACAAAGTGATATCCCTGTGCACAAAGTGATATGGTTTGGCCTCCTCATTTGACTTCAGTGCCAGAGCTCTTGGCCTCTTGTGGGCACAAATCTTCACAGCCACTTTCAGAAAGCTAGTAGGAAGCCTTCTCAGAAGAGTGGAGGCTGTTATAACAGCAAATGGAGACCAGCTCAATATTAATGCCCATCATTTTAGAATGGGATGTTCAATACTTGGGTGTCCATACTTTTGGTCATACAGTGGTACTTGAAGGTTTGTGAACCCTTTAGAATTTTCTATATTTCTGCATAAATATGACCTAAAACATCATCAGATTTTCACACAAGTCCTAAAAGTAGATAAAGAGAACCCAGTTAAACAAATGAGACAAAAATATTATACTTGGTCATTTATTTATTGAGGGCGGCACGGTGGTGTAGTGGTTAGCGCTGTCGCCTCACAGCAAGAAGGTCCTGGGTTCGAGCCCTGGGGCCGGCGAGGGCCTTTCTGTGTGGAGTTTGCATGTTCTCCCCGTGTCCGCGTGGGTTTCCTCCGGGTGCTCCGGTTTCCCCCACAGTCCAAAGACATGCAGGTTAGGTTAACTGGTGACTCTAAATTGACCGTAGGTGTGAATGTGAGTGTGAATGGTTGTCTGTGTCTATGTGTCAGCCCTGTGATGACCTGGCGACTTGTCCAGGGTGTACCCCGCCTTTCGCCCGTAGTCAGCTGGGATAGGCTCCAGCTTGCCTGCGACCCTGTAGAAGGATAAAGCGGCTAGAGATAATGAGATGAGAATGAGATTTATTTATTGAGGAAAATGATCCAATATTACATATCTGTAAGTGGCAAAAGTATGTGAACCTCTGCTTTCAGTATCTGGTGTGACCCCCTTGTGCAGCAAGAACTGCAACTAAACGTTTCCGGTAACTGCTGATCAGTCCTGCACACCGGCTTGGAGGAATTTTAGCCCATTCCTCTGTATAGAACAGCTTCAACTCTGGGATGTTGGTGGGTTTTCTCACATGAACTGCTCGCTTCAGGTCCTTCCAAAACATTTCGATTGGATTAAGGTCAGGACTTTGACTTGGCCATTCCAGAACTTTATTCTTCTTTAACCATTCTTTGGTAGAACGATTTGTGTGCTTAGGGTCGTTGTCTTGCTGCATGACCCACCTTCTCTTGAGATTCAGTTCATGGACAGATGTCATGACATTTTCCTTTAGAATTCACTGGTATAATTCAGAATTCATTGTTCCATCAATGATGGCAAGCCATCCTGGCCCAGATGCAGCAAAACAGGCCCAAACCATGATACTACCACCACCATGTTTCACAGATGGGATAAGGTTCTTATGCTGGAATGCAGTGTTTTCCTTTCTCCAAACATAACGCTTCTCGTTTAAACCAAAAATTTCTATCTTGGTCTCATCTGTCCACAAAACATTTTTCCAATAGCCTTCTGGCTTGTCCACATGATCTTTAGCAAACTGGAGACGAGCAGCAATGTTCTTTTTGGAGAGCAGTGGCTTTCTCCTTGCAACCCTGCCATGCACACCATTGCTGTTCAGTGTTCTCCTGATGATGGACTCATGAACATTAGGCAATTTAAGAGAGGCCTTCAGTTGCTTAGAAGTTACCCTGGGGTCCTTTGTGACCTTGCCAACTATTACACACCTTGCTCTTGGAGTAATCTTTGTTGGTCGACCACTCCTGGGGAGGGTGACAATGGTCTTGAATTTCCTCCATTTGTACACAATCTGTCTGACTGTGAATTGGTGGAGTCCAAACTCTTTAGAAATGTTTTTTTTAACCTTTTCCAGCCTGATGAGCATCAACAACGCTTTTTCTGAGGTCCTCAGAAATATCCTTTGTTTGTGTCATGATACACTTCCACAAACGTGTTGTGAAGATCAGACTTTGATAGATCTCTGTTCATTAAATAAAACAGGGTGCCCACTCACACCTGATTTTCATCCCATTGATTGAAAACACCCGACTCTAATTTCACCTTCAAAATTACCTGCTAATCCTAGAGGTTCACATACTTTTGCCACTCACAGATATGTAATATTGGATCATTTTCCTCAATAAATAAATGACCAAGTATAATATTTTTGTCTCATTTGTTTAACTGAGTTCTCTTTATCTACTTTTAGGACTCGTGGGAAAATTTGAAGATGTTTTAGGTCATATTTTATGCAGAAATATAGAAAATTCTAAAGGGTTCACAAACTTTCAAGCACCACTATATAGTGAATTTTAGAGAAAAACCCACAAAAAAACATTTTCAACCAAGTTCCTTTGATGATTATGTTTACATTCTGCTCTTCAAATAATAGGTTTGAGGGTTTTAGCATAGAATTAGAAAATCCATAAAATATAACCACTGTCATCCATGCTAATGGTACAAAACATTAAGGGCTTATTTATATATTTTTTTAATGAATAATTTACTTCCAGTAAAATGGGATAAGGTTTTATCTTCAGTGTGAGCTTATCAGTCTATGTTACAATGTCATTAAAAATAAAATTGATCAGGATATTAGGATGATGCATTTCTTGTCAAACATATGACTTGTGTGAATATTCCAAATATTCTGGATGAACGTTTAAGTAACAAGGTTTAGTGAATATAGTGGGACATTAAAATGTAAATTTTTTTCAGAATCTATAGTAGGTGAGTCATGCCTGATAGGTCCATGGATTAATATAAAAATAAAATTTGAACTATGAAGTATGGCAAAAGTGATCTCATCTCATTATCTGTAGCCGCTTTATCCTGTTCTACAGGGTCGCAGGCAAGCTGGAGCCTATCCCAGCTGACTACAGGCGAAAGGCAGGGTACACCCTGGACAAGTCGCCAGGTCATCACAGGGCCGACACATAGACACTCACATTCACACCTACGGTCAATTTAGAGTCACCAGTTAACCTAACCTGCATGTCTTTGGACTGTGGGAGAAACTGGAGCACCCGGAGGAAACCCACGCGGACACGGGGAGAACATGCAAACTCCACACAGAAAGGCCCTCACCTGCCATGGGGCTCGAACCCGGACCTTCTTGCTGTGAGGCGACAGCGCTAACCACTACACCACCGTGCCGCCCCGGCAAAAGTGATATTTCCTATATTTTGTAGATGGGTGTTATTAATGTTTTTAAGTTATTTGTCAGAAACATGGACATCAGTTATTGTGAAGCACACTTTACCCATCTTTAAATGTCTTTTACCTAGATCTAAAATCAGTAGGACAAAAATGGCTCCTCAGTTGTGGAATCACCCAGGTAATGACATCGATCAAATGTAGCATGAATAAATGAGAGAACCTGCATCTAAAGGCAATAAGTCCTTAATAAATCCTCAGTGTTGCCTTCTGAAACACATTCTGAGATGTTTTGTTAATTTTCTTATCTGTAGTAACTGCAACCGACCACTAGTGGCCACTATTGGTAGTAAATCATTGAAGAAAAAGATAGACTATACTTTCAAAGTTGTCAGGCATTTAATGAGGTAATCTGCAGTTTTGCACTTGTCAAAAATGTGCAGTTTATACCTAACAAAATGCATAATTTCAGAGTGTTGTTACAAAACCATTTCCAAGGTAGTTTACACAATCACTTTGTAAAGCAGCTTTGTAATAAGTTTTATATTCCTGGAATAATACATTACTGTGTTAGGCTAGCATACCATATTATGCTACTGTCTTTGTTTCAACATACTTTTACTATGACTGGTTCATGTTGAAGCTGGTTCGTTCAATGCATGATCATTACTGGATAATTTCTAGTTTATCTACTGAACTCACATCAGTTTAAAAGCAGAAATCATTCTTTACAAAATAGCTGTTCTGGAACTATAGGCCTGCACAGATCCTCTAAGGACCTGAAGGGTGACTGTGAGACATCCTCGGAAGCTGCTTAATGCCTTTAGTGTGCAAAAATTCTTCTAATCTTTAAATCCTCTCCATGCGACGCACCACTGGAAGGGTGCTAAGCCCAGCACACTCTCTCCCAAAGCCATAGTCCAGCTCTTTTTTTTTTTTAAACATCTAACGGGTAGTCTGAGTGCATCATTCTTTAAATAACATCCAAACTGCTTAAGAAATGTGTTTTAAATATATGCTGTTAGTTCAAGAAAGACAGTGCTCCTTTCAAGTGGGAATTAATTTAATGAGCTTAGGTGTATGTTTATATGATGGTCCAGTAGTCTGGGTGAACTATGCAGCATCCCTAATGTCAGTGCATTGCCCAGATCTATATTATAACAAGCTGATTCAAAATGAGTCCTTTTATTCTTTTCTCTAGTCTGTGAACATGGAATATTCATCTCAGAGTGCTTAAAAGTAATGCTTCCTGAACATGTCCAGTAATCTCAGATCTAGAACTGCGATCTGAAATGTAAAGGCAAGTCTAGATACACAAAAAGAGTGAGTTATAGAACGTACTGGTTTCTTCTTGATGCCATTTCCTGTGATGGCATTCGTGCAGAGGGATTTGATTCTTTACAATGTTGCTAATCCAATACTTCGATACCTCTTGTAGCTAGGTGTAAAATGGTGTCTCTCAAACCATGGCCAAATTTCTCACATCCCAGCAGATTCTCCTGCATAGGTATAAGGGGAACATGTATTATATTATCCAACAATCCATCCATTATCCCTAACCGCTTATCCTGTACAGGGTCGCGGGCAAGCTGGAGCCTATCCCAGCTGACTACAGGCGAGAGGCGGGGTACACCCTGGACAAGTCACCAGGTCATCACAGGGCTGACAGAGAGACAAAACCATTCACACTCACATTCACACCGACAGTCAATTTAGAGCCACAATTTAGTCTAACCTGTACGTCTTTGGACTGTGGGGGAAAACGGAGCACCCGGAGAACTCATGGAGACACAGGGAGAACATACAGACTCCACACAGAAAGGCCCCCGTAGGCCACTAGGCTCGAACCAAGAACATTCTTGCTGTGAGGCGACAGTGCTAACCACTACACCACCATGCCACTTATATTACAGTAAAATCGTGCACTCTGATTGATTCCTTGGTGGGCAGAATTTTCCCATAATGCCCGTGGGCGATTCCAGACTTTCTTTCCAAGGCGCCAGCTTTCAATGTTGCAAAAAACAAACAAAACGACAAAAAAAGATTAATTGGAAATCCATTTTATTGAAAAATAAATCAGTACATGTGTCATTACTCGAGTGGAGAAATAAATTCAGTTTTGAAACGCTAGCTGTTTATTCTACGTTATAAATATGAGGTGACTGAAAGCAGCGTCAAATCTCATTATATTGATCGTCTATTTTAATCTTAGAAATTAAATAAAAAGCCATATAATAAACTCCTTATTAACCTTGCTTGCTCGGTCTTTACGGGAAAATATCAGACCTCGGTCTTTTTGTATGGATCTTGCCTGCAGCTTGGCCTGCACTGTCAAGACCTTGGTCTGATATTTTCCCGTAAAGACTGAGCAAGCGAGGATAATAAGGAGTTATAAGTGGTTATTATATTATATTACACTGACACGTGTTTTATGGGAAATACGCCACTCGTATTTTTCATACAAACTACATCTGGGACATGGAGAACCGTAACTCTGACGTATTTCTCACTATCTTCACTCAGGAGGAAATCGATGAAATGTTTTGATAAATCTGGTTACTTCTTGCTTGTGAATGTGTCTATATAATAAAAAGAAAAATCACATGTTGGCTTGATGTTGAAAATTTTTAATCTTTCATACAAAATACATCACGGATCTGAGTGACGTATTTCTCGATATTTCATTCCAATGATGTCACTCCCAGTGTTTTCCCGCTGGACCGATGCACGTTGTCAACATGGCAACCCGGTTCAAAATTAAAATTCTTTTGATTAACTTGCATATTTTTTTGTGGATGTGTCTATATAATATAAAGAACATTACATGGTGGTGCGAAGATATCAAGTTTATCTTCTCATTTATCGTCCCGCTTCGCTCACCTCATGATATATACATTCACTACTCGAAGATAAACTTCATATCTTTGTGCAACCATGTAACATCCTCTATATAGTATATTACGTATCAAAAATCTCATTTGGAAAGGTGATTTTTGTGTTGGGAATAGAGTAAAGCAAATAATATATTTGGGAAAATTATTGCTGATAATGATATTTGGACTTAACCAGTCAGCAGGTGTGGGTCTCTACTGGAGTTGAACAGGTAACCTTAATAACCTGAGTTACCAGAAATGCAGTGTAGCAGTGGACAGGATTATTTAATTATCTGTGGCCTAAATCATGTTCTGCTGACATTGTGGAAAGCATCGGTAATCCCAGCTGCAATATAAAGCAAACGGGATACACCTTGGGTCCATTTGTAGCACAGACCTGACTCATTCCACCACCATCCCTCAGACGTAGCCAAAGTCCAGTGCAGAGGGGGCACCACACCACTCTACCACAGCCATGAATGGAACAGAGGGGCCGTACTTCTACGTGCCCATGTCCAATGCCACTGGTGTTGTGAAGAGTCCATACGAATATCCTCAATACTACCTAGTGGCACCATGGGCATATGCCTGTTTGGGAGCTTACATGTTCTTCCTCATTCTCATCGGCTTTCCAATCAACTTCCTTACGCTGTACGTCACCATTGAGCACAAGAAGCTGCGCACACCCCTAAACTACATCCTGTTGAACTTGGCTGTTGCTGACTTGTTAATGGTACTTGGTGGCTTCACAACCACGATTTATACATCTATGCATGGCTTCTTCGTCTTTGGACGCCTTGGCTGCAACCTGGAAGGCTTCTTTGCAACTTTTGGTGGTATCAACTCACTCTGGTGCCTGGTCGTGCTCTCTATTGAGAGGTGGGTAGTTGTTTGCAAACCCATGAGCAACTTCAGATTTGGAGAGAACCATGCCATCATGGGAGTAGCATTTACCTGGGTCATGGCGTTGGCATGTACTGTGCCCCCTCTGGTTGGCTGGTCCCGTTATATCCCTGAGGGCATGCAGTGCTCATGCGGAATTGACTACTACACTCGTGCAGAGGGGTTCAACAATGAGTCCTTTGTCATCTACATGTTCACAGTCCACTTCCTGGCCCCACTATTCATCATCACCTTCTGCTATGGCCGTCTGGTCTGCACTGTCAAGGAGGCTGCAGCTGCACAGCAGGAGTCCGAAACCACCCAGAGAGCTGAGCGTGAGGTCACACGCATGGTCATCATCATGTTCATTGGCTACTTGGTTGCCTGGTTGCCCTATGCCAGTGTGGCTTGGTACATCTTCACCCATCAGGGCAGTGAGTTTGGGCCTGTCTTCATGACCTTACCAGCCTTCTTTGCCAAAAGCTCTTCATGCTTCAACCCTTTCATCTATGTCTGTATGAACAAGCAGTTCCGCCACTGCATGATTACCACCCTGTGCTGCGGCAAGAACCCCTTCGAGGAAGAGGAGGGCGCGTCTACCACTGCCTCCAAGACTGAGGCCTCATCCGTCTCCTCCAGCTCTGTGTCCCCGGCATAAAGACACAAGTCCACTTACTCACTGTAGAAGACCGACTGGGCACTCCTACAACGGCCACTGCGATGAAGACTTCAGCCCAGAGAATCAAGTGATGACAACGACCCGCGGAAATAGTCTTTTCACCCTTTTGTATGGTTATACAATCCAATTGGTTCAACTAAAGACAGCTGAAAGAAAGGACGAGCCACGTCCATGCTGTTTCTATAATTTACTAAGTCCAGCATAGATGTGTATATTTTTTGTTTTTACATATGGCAAAAAGAAATATCTTAGCACTCTTAATGTTGGACTCTTAATGTTACTGTAGAGGCATGTGATTGTAGAGGCATGTAATCAAGGCAGCATAAAAATAAAATGCACACTGCAAACGAGTAACCCTTTTCATGTTTTAATTGAGCTGCATTGTTAACCAAACATGTTACACTAGCATTTTGAAATGAATAAAAACAGACTTATCTGAAATGAGAGATTCAGTGTGGTGTATTTTCTTCTTCTTACTGGATCTCAATGAATGATGACTTTCAGCTCGAGGATTAAAAACAAAAACAACAACAAAAAAAAACCTTGTTTAATATATACTTTGTCATAATATCTGGTTTCAGGGATATCTGAAAATAAGCACATAAAAGTACATTAAAGGTTAAATAATCATAAAATGTAATTAATATGAAGTCATGTAAGTGTAGAGACGTAAATATAAAAGGAAACCAATAACAAGAAATACTTTCACGGGAATATTAAATATCTTGCCTTGTAGATTTACTCTAGTTAAAGTGCCATTCCACCATTGGATGTATTCTTTGGCATAAAATACAATATATTTTATGACAACATGACTAGACAGAGAAATCTTTTAGCTTCAAAATGATATATCAAACAATTTTTTGACAACGACAAGTATATTAATTTTGTGACCAAAGTCACCTACCCTTTTAATTTCCGCGTGGTAGTGAAACGTGATGTCATCGTGACATCACGCGCGGAAATTAAAAGGGTAGGTGAGTTTGGTCGCAAAATTAATATACTTGTCGTTGTCAAAAAATTATGTTTGATATATCATTTTGAAGCTAAAAGATTTCTCTATCTATTGATACAATTTATATATGTTGTCAAAATATATTGTATTTTATGCCAAAGAATACATCCAATGGTGGAATGGCACTTTAAAGTCTATGTTGGAATCAAGGTCCAAAGTCACCTTGGATTAAGACTGTTCAAGCTTTATGTAGCATTACATCATAAATATAGACTATGACTTGATAAGCTATGTTCACTTTTCCCCCAAGGTTAGCATGGCAGGTAATACATAAGCAGATTATGATTATGTATATCCTACTACTCACCTTGTAGACATATATGCACAGTGCAGGAAAAAGATGAACACGTTGTACACATGCGCACACAGACAGACAGGAATATGTGTATGGAAAGGAAAATTAAATAAGATTCAAGCAACATTAATACACCATAGACATCGTCATCAGCAAGGAATCTAAATGGCAACCAAACAATAGGCACATACATAATTTAGTGGCCAGAGATTACAGGTTGTGAATAGATGTATTAAGCACATGTACATGAAAATACACCTATCAGCCATAAAAACACTGACCGGTAAAGTTAATTACATTGATTATCTCATTACAGTGGCATCTGTCAAGGGGTGGGATATATTAGGTAGCAAGAGAACAGTCAGTTCTTGAAGTTGATGTGTTGGAAGCAGGAAAAATGGGCAAGTGTAGGGATCTGAGCGACTTTGACGAGGGCCAAATTGTGATGGCTAGATGACTGGGTCTGACCATGTCCAAAATGGCACATCTTGTGGGGTGTTCCCGGTACGCGGTGGTTAGTACCTACCAAAAGTGATCCAAGGAAGGACAACCAGTGAACTGGTGACAGGGTCATGGGTGGCCAAGGCTCATTGATTCACATGGGGCACAAATGTTAGCAAAAAGCTGTGGCACAGCAGTTATGCTCATATTTACATAGGAATAACATCCATGAAATGTATCAGTCAGGATTTAGACCTCATCATAGCACAGAGACAGCACTGGTTAAAGTAGTAAACGACCTACTGTTGGCGTCTGATCAGGGCTGTGTCTCGCTACTTGACCTTAGTGCAGCATTTGATACCATTGATCATTCCATTCTTCTGGATAGACTAGAAAATGTTGTGGGAGTTCAGGGAACTGCCCTCTCCTGGCTCAGGTCTTATCTAACTGATCGTTATCAGTATGTTGATATAAATGGTGATATTTCTAGAAGTACCGAGGTAAAGTTTGGTGCTCCACAAGGTTCTGTCTTGGGTCCACTGCTTTTTTGTCTATATATGTTACCTCTGGGTGATATTATTCGTAAACATTGTATTAGTTTCCACTGTTATGCTGATGACACACAGTTGTATGTCTCTGCAAAACCTGATGAGACACACCAGCTTAATAGAATTGAGGAATGTGTTAAGGACATTAGACACTGGATGCTTATTAATTTCCTTCTGCTTAACTCTGACAAGACTGAAGTACTTGTGCTAGGACCACATACAGCTAGAAGTAAGTTTTCTGATTACACAGTGACTCTGGATGGCCTTTCTGTTTCTTCACGTGCAGCAGTAAAAGACCTCGGAGTGATTATTGACCCCAGTCTTTCATTCGAAACTCACATTGATAACATCACCCAGATAGCTTTCTTTCATCTCAGAAATATTGCAAAGATAAGAAATTTAATGTCATTGCGTGACGCAGAAAAACTAGTCCATGCTTTCGTTACCTCCAGGTTGGATTATTGTAATGCCTTACTGTCTGGATGTTCCAATAAGTGCATAAATAAGCTCCAGTTAGTTCAAAATGCAGCAGCAAGAGTCCTTACTAGAACTAGAAAATAAGACCACATCATGCCTGTCTTATCCACACTGCATTGGCTCCCAATCAAATTTCGTATTGACTATAAAATACTACTATTGACCTTCAAAGCACTAAATGGTCTCGCACCACAGTACCTGAGTGAACTTCTGCTCCTCTATGACCCGCCACGCCTACTTAGATCAAAAGGTGCAGGCTATCTGCTGGTACCTTGTATAGTGAAGGCTACATCAGGAGGCAGAGCCTTTTCTTACAAAGCCCCACAGTTATGGAACAGCCTTCCAAGTAATGTTCGGGAATCAGACACAGTCTCAGCATTTAAGTCTAGGCTGAAAACATATCTGTTTAGTCAAGCCTTTTGTTAATGGTGTTTATGAGGTAAAGGTGTAGATCTCGAGGGTCCTCAGACAGAGTGTTTTGGTAAACTGGGATGTATGGATGCTGTCAGTCCCCACTCGCTTGCTCACTCGAGTTTGTTGACGGTGTAGTGGCTGGCTGCTTTATGTCCCGGGGCTCCCTCATGCCTGTGTTACCTTCTGGCTCTCTCCTTTTAGTTATGCTGTCATAGTTAGTTGCCGGAGTCCCTGTTTGTACTCGGTGCAATATGTATACTGCTCCTACTTATTCAGGTGACATTGGGCATACCTAACAACCTGTGTTTTCTTTCCCTCCCCCTCCCACCCCAAATCTGTCCCTCTGAGTTACATGGAGTCAACAGGAAATCTTTTGGTGGAGAGGGTGGAGACCTCGACTGGCTATCGTAGCCTGCAGGGAATCGGCTGTCAGACTTTCTGTCGCATGTCCCAGACCCGGTGAAATGTAACTGAATTGTCTTGGCCAGCCCTAAGGGTCCCATCTGCATCTCATCATTGCTGAGGAGTGTGCTCCCATCACCCAATCAAGCATCCAGCCAGAGCAGGTCATGATATATTTTTTACCATATTAACATGCCATTGTTGTGTTTTATGCCTGATGTAAAGACTCTCGTCTCTGTGAGCCTACCACACAGATTTAATACTTGTCATTTTTAGGGTATACCTAACAACATGTGTTTTCTTTCTCTCTCTCTTCCCCCCCCCCCAATCTGTCCCTCTGAGTTACATGTTGGTCCTGGGATTGAGATGCTGGCCTCTTCTGCCCCTCGGACCTGCTTGGTCCATCCTGGTGCCCTGTGTCTGGTCGGAGTTTTATCGCACCGCTCCTGTGAAGGACGACCCCATGAGGACAGTTGAGGGTTATACCTGGAGGATGCTCTGGACTCTTACAGTAATGCTTTTATGGCTGAGGACTACAGGTGTCTTGCTAACTTTAGGACTGCAGTTATCATGAACAGTTTTGCACTCAAGTTTCCATCAATGAAGAGTTTATAACATCAACGAAACTGTCCTCATGTTAAAACTGTTAATATTATAGTCAGGCTGTCTGTTGTTGCCCAAATGAGGATGGGTTCCCTTTTGAGTCTGGTTCCTCTCGAGGTTTCTTCCTCATGTCGTCTGAGGGAGTTTTTCCTTGCCACCGTCGCCACAGGCTTGCTCATTGGGGATAGATTAGGGATAAAATTAGCTCATATTTTAAGTCGTTCAAATTCTGTAAAGCTGCTTTGCGACAATGTTTATTGTTAAAAGCGCTATACAAATAAACTTGACTAGCCCATATGGTCCAATCCCACAGAAGAGCTACTGTAGCACAAACTGCTGAAAAGTTAATGCTGACACCTTTCTGTTTTATCCAGCATTAACTTTTTCAGCAGTTTGCGCTACTGATAGGTGCCATTGTAACAACAAATCAATGTAATTCACGTTACTTGTCAATGTTTTTAATTTTATGGCTAATCGGTGGATATGAGAAAGGCTTTTTTTATGTGGCTGATGTAGAAAATGCCTTTAGTTGTATAATTATCAATAACTGTCTATGTTGATAAGTTCCATCAGAACTGTATTTGCACAATTTGGAGCATTTGCATGTCCTGTCAGAAAGTTGTGGAGATCGAATCACAGTTCTCAACATGTCTCAACATGTCAACAGCATAGTTTTTTGTTTCCTGTTTATTTTGTTCACAATCTTTTATTGAAAAGAAATACTTTGTTCAGTGGTTTTAATTAGAGGATGTTTGTGTAGAAGCTGTCATATTTATGGAAGTAATTGCACTATCTCCACCCCCCAAAGCAACATTCATGGTGGCAATAACTAGACTTGGCTAATTTTGAAAAGATGTAGATAGATGATGTTTCTGTAGGGGGACAAGTCCTTGATGTGAGTTCAAATAGCAGGCATGAAAAGTGGAATCTAGGCAGAGAAAGCACAAAAACTGGAATAAACTTAAATACCTTGGGTTACTAAAGTAAAGCTGTGATCCAGCCCTGAATCTAAGACTCACTATATGTGATGGCAGGGACATGCCAATTTATTTATTTACTGATGCACCACAGTAGTACTTATTATTTACATAATAAGCAATATTGTTTAGAGTGTAGCACGGTTTTTGTGTTAAAGGTCCCATGGCATGAAATTTTCACTTTCTGAGGTTTTTTAATGTTAAAATGAGTTCCTCTGACCTTCTTAAGTCACCCCAGTGGCTAGAAATTTCATAATGTGTAAACCAAACTATGCCCAACATTTGAGAATGGCGCGTCAAAACGGCGCATTGATAAACTCTTCCCTTGCCTACGTCAGCAAGGGAGATGATCCCCACGCCCCCCCCTCTGGATTCCCACCCACCGTATGGATTGCCCCGCCCAGTTGTAGTGAGGAGACCATAGAGGACACAACAACATGGCGTCACCTAAGCGAGCGAAACATGGAAATTGCGCTGTACATGGATGTGACAACACAGAAAAGAGTCTGTTTTTACTGCCGTCGGGAGAGCCCCTGAAGACGCAGTGGCTTAATTTTATTTACTTCAATAATACGCCGTCGAGTCTACCTAAGACGGTGTATGTTTGTTGGAAGCATTTTCCTGAGGAATGTTTCCACAACTTGGGACAGTACAGGGCAGGTTTTGCACATCAACTGTCACTGAAGCCTGGGTCCGTACCAAGCATCCCTGACGCATCAGCAACAAACACCGAACAAGTAAGTGTATAACTTAAGTCGTTTTGCCGTGTTTTAAAATCGGTGCGTTTGCAATGGCTACATTAGCTGTGCAGCTAACCACTTCCTGCAGTTAGCCAGGTACTCTGCGCTACCTCTGTTATAATAGCCAATCAAAACAGTTTTTACAAAGACACCCACATTCTTTTTTTTAAGTCACTCGTTCATTTTATTTGTTTGTTCAGTAAAAACCCAAACATTTGTTGAATTTATTTTATTTCCTCGCATCGCACCTTAATGACGTCAGCGCGTGGTATTTTTCCCTGATTCTGGGCCGGGGTGTCGTGAGTGGCAGAGCAGCTCCATCGCTGCGATCCATTGAAAGTCAGCCCTAGATCCAATCTTTTGTCGGGAGCCGAGGTCGCGCGGGCGGCCCTCCAGTGGCACCGGCCGCCCGTGGAGGCAGCGGTTCTCCCAGGGGCGAGTTGGGGGGAGGAAACGGCAAAGTCCCCACTCCTCCATGGTAAAACTGCTCAGTTTTACCATGGGCCTCAGGCTGAAAAAAACCCGACAAAGTCCCAGTTTTACCATGGGCTCGAGTTGTACCATTTTTTTTTTTTTAGACAGGGCGGACGGACCAGGGCATTCGCCCGCCTGGCCGTGCCCGACGAGGAGCGCTCTCGGCCGGCTTGGGAGGCAGACGGCAGCCCCTCCCCCATGGCATGCCCCCACCCTCTACCCTTCACCGCCTCCTGCTTCTCATTAGCAAAACGACGCACTGGGAAAAGCGCTGAAATGGGGCTTTCTTCCAAGAGGCTATATCTACGTTCTGAGGGTTCATTTCGAGAAAGGCTGCGGATATAACATCCAGAAGCCTCCACGATCCCGTTTAAAGCATCAACAAACCACCATGCCATGGGACCTTTAAGGTGCATACAGTATGTTTGAGTCAAAAATAAAACTGAGGCAGTCCAATTTTAATATAAAATATTTTAGCCTGGTTGCCCACACCTCATTCTCATCTCATTATCTGTAGCCGCTTTATCCTGTTCTACAGGGTCGCAGGTAAGCTGGAGCCTATCCCAGCTGACTACGGGCGAAAGGCGGGGTACACCCTGGACAAGTCGCCAGGTCATCACAGGGCTGACACATAGACACAGACAACCATTCACACTTACATTCACACCTACGGTCAATTTAGAGTCACCAGTTAACCTAACCTGCATGTCTTTGTACTGTGGGAGAAACCGGAGCACCCAGAGGAAACCCACGCGGACACGGGGAGAACATGCAAACTCTGCACAGAAAGGCCCTTGCCAGCCACGGGGCTCGAACCCGGACCTTCTTGCTGTGAGGCGACAGTGCTAACCACTAGACCACCTTGCTGCCCTGCCCACACCTGTTTTAGCTAATAGTATTTGTCGCATGCCTAATTTCCATATCCTTTAATGACATCAGCATTTATTCTATCCACACTGACTGGATATAAGCAATCACGCACTCTAATTGGCTACTCTACTACTAGGCTATCAGCTGATATACCGTGAGTAGAGAAAAGCAAAATGGCAGAGCATGAACCAACCAGGGACAAAATAAAAACCCTACTCAAAAACAAACCCCCCAAAATTATCAAGTATTTAAAAGAAACAGGAATAGCTAAAAGAATAGGTTTTTTTGTTGTCGTCGTCCCCCCACCCCCAATATCTCCTGTTCCACACTCCAGCCCAGTCGGTGGTGGTAATGCACCTTTAAGTTAGTTTGCCAAGCGCCAAAAAAAACCCTAAAGAAGAATAATGAAGAACCCCCCCCCCCAAAAAAAAATGCAACAAAATGTGGAATAAAAAGTATTTGATGGTAAGAACGCATCTTTTTTAAATGTTTCAATAATTATTATTATAACAGCATTTTTCACAAATTGCTACTGTCATTTCGCCGGTTTGTTTACATAAGCGGAAATGATTTTGTTGGACATTTTGTATAAAGTTATCATATTTGCAAAAATTCAAAATGCTCTGATTCTCAAAATCGAGTGAATGTGGATAGAATAAAACAGTTATTCCACTCAATCGTGTCGTATATGGCTTATAGGTAACTCGTCGCACCGCGCCTCGTCAGCTATCAGCTCATGTATGACTCAATTTCATGGAATAACTTAAATACTGATGCTGCTGTTCAGAAGATGTTTTAAAAATATATTTGCTGTACTCCTTGACCACCTTCTGGAGTTCCAGCTGCTGTACTGCAGCCAAATTACAACAGATTGTTAACTTATCGAATGAACTATTGTAATGTTTGTTCAACTGTGACTATCAGTGATTGGGAAATATACCTCTAATGCCATATATTGCATGTATATAGCATGTATGCCATGTATTATTGGTTCCATACTGAGATGTACACTTCTGATACTTATATTCAGCACAAAACCTTAAAGACACCTAGGTCTTGTTATAGTGCTAGTCTATAAAGAGTATGTTACCCAGTTTCCTAATTTTATTAAACAAATTTAATTTAATTCAAAACATATTTGTAATTTTATTTTCCTATCACTTTCTTTGGTTTCTGATTCACCAAACTGTTTATTTGAAGTTATTTGGTTGGTTTATGTGCTTGTCAAGGTTAATTAATTGTAATTGGCCAAATCACCCAGTAGCGTAATACTATTAGAGGGCAGTCGCAGTAGTACACACCGGAGCAGTGAGAGGAGCATAATTATGCAAACGAATTAGAGATGAGAAGTAAATCCCTTGGTGGTTATTCCACAAAAGTTGGTTCTAACTGTTTAAAAATGTTCAGAAGTGATACTGGAGGTGACTGAAGCGACCTGAAGCTTGTTGACGGAGGTTTATTGTATGCGGACCGTCTTCGTGAATTCAATTTTAGCTAAGCTAACATAGCTAATGGCAGTAGCCTGTGTCATTCCGTCATGCTGTGTGCTTGTACGTGCCTGCTCACTGGTTAATGTGCAACATGCTAACTACGATAGTTACTACTGTGACATGATGAAAGCTTTCTTTTCTATTAAAGGGCACACATTTCAATGTCAATAAGAAGAAATTGAGTGTGAACTGTAGCTGTATTGTTTTGTTTTTTTGTAATTAATTTGATAATTTTTGAGTACAATTAACATCATTAGTATCCTGTAGAACAAGGTTGGTTAAAAACAGTGTTCATTAGTGTAAGAAAAGGTTTAAAATATTGTCAGTAAACCTGCTCTAGACACACAAATGACAAACATGGACATTCAAGACTACAATCCCCAAGATTCACAGCACCCTCTGTCTCCTTAATTAGCCCTTCTCCTACTTAAACCGCTCTCACGCTCCACTCCAACGCTAAGTATCGTTCTGTTTTCACCCAGTTCATACCAAGCCTTGTTATTCTCCATCTGCCTCTTGATTTTCTGACCTTTGCTAGCCTTATTTCATTTACACTTTTTGTCTCTTCTTCACTACATTGTTTGCCGATCGCCCGACCCTCGCTTGTTTCCTGACCTCGCTTCTTGTCTATCGTTTTGGCTTCGTCGACAGTCTGCTTCCCCATTCTCCTCTGCATTTACATCCATAAGTGCCTGCACTCTGACAGGATACTTCACCATCATGGATGTAGTGAAAGAGGTGAAGTGGACTGCTTTGAATGCTCAGGGATGCTTGCTGGGAGAACGTCAACAGATGCTAGCGGATCTTAACACCCGTCTAACGCAGCTGACCACCATGATGTTGCAGGCCCTCCTACTGCATCCTGAGTCTCTTCCTAGCTCCGCGCTACAACTTCCCACTCCTGAGAAGTTTGCTGGAGACGCCCTCGCTTGTAAGGGTTTCTTGTTTCAAGGGTCTATGTTCCGCTATTCTCATGAACTAGCGTGCCGGGATGAACAACTCACGCTGGACTCGCTTATCAATTTGGCCATCCGACTTGATCATCTGTTGGCTCACCACCCCACCATTCAGGAGGTCGTTAAGCCTATCACAGCTTCCGAGGACAGCTCGCCCATGGAGATTTCATGCACCAGGTTGTCACGCTCCGAGCACGAAAGTTGGAAAAAGGAGGGGTTGTGTTTCTACTGCGGGAGCTCCGAGCATCAGCTCAACCACTGTCCCATTCGTCCATCCCATACAGCTTCAGCTGAAGGTTCTACACGCTCTGAGTCCAGTGAGAAAATTTAAGTCCAAGTCTTTTAAAATCCCAGTACTACTGAAGCTGACCAACTCCACACACCTACTGTGTACTTTTATTGATTCGGGGCAGAAGGGAACTTTATCAGCCATTCCATCGTGCAGAAACTCAACCTGCCCACGATTCCATTAGGGAACGCTCAGCATTAGGACCGTTGATGGAGGACCAATAGGAGACAGCCTCATCACTTCGCGGACCACACCGCTTCACATCCAAGTGGGCATTCTACATTCAGAACAGATCTTGCTCTGTCTCACTCACACAGTAAGTCATGACCTTATTCTCATTTATCCATGGCTACAGCTTCACGATTCCTTGATTTCATGGCAGAGCAAGGAAATTCTTCAGTGGTCTCTAACTTGTTTCAATAACTGCATCTCGTGTCTCCAAGTCAATCTTTCCTCCACCACTGTAGAGAGTCCTCAACCTGACTCCTTGGATGGCGTCCCAGAGTGCTACATGAATTTGCAGGAGGTCTTTAGCAAAGGAAAGGCTTGCAGACTACCACCACACCGGCCCCATGACTGCGCTATTATCCTTCTGCCAGGCACGTCACCTCCACAGGGGCGCATCTACCCCCTGTCCCAGAAGGAACACACTGCCATGGAGGAGTACATTCAAGAGGCCCTTAAGCAAGGAGGCATCTGCCCATCCAAGTCTCCTGCTTCTGCAGGGTTCTTTTTCATGGAGAAATGAGGCAGCGGACTCTGACCATGCATTGATTACAGAGGGTTGAACGAGGTATCAGTAAAATACCCTTATCCCCTACCTCTAGTTCCTGCGGCACTAGAACAGCTTTGATCGGCTAAGATCTTCTCCAAGTTGGATTTAAGAAGTGCATACAACTTGATCAGGATCAAAAAGGGTGATGAATGGAAGACCGCCTTTAGCACAGCTGCCAGCCATTTTGAATACCGGGTGATGCCGTATGGCCTTTCTTCAGCGCCTAGTGTGTTCCAATGCCTAATTAATGATGTGCTATGGGACACACTAGGCAGTTTTGCCATCACATACGTTGATGACATCCTGATCTACTCCACAGATGAATAAAGTCACAAGAAGCACGTCAGAGCTGTCCTGAAATGCCTACTTGAAAATCACCTCTATGTCAAAGCCAAGAAATGAGAGCGTTTCATCAGGTTCGAATCTCCTTCCTAGGATACATTATAAGCACCGAAGGAGTTAGCATGAACTCCTCCAAGGTCTCTGCGGTTACGTCCTGGCCCACATCTACTTCAGTAAAGGAACTTCAGTGTTTTTTGGGGTTCGTGAACTTCTATCGTCGATTCATCAGGGGTTTCAGCACTATAGCTAATCCCCTAACGACCTTACTAAAGAAAGGCCCAAAGCACCTCCAGTGGAACCCCAAGACCGAGGAGGCATTTCAATGTCTCAAACAAGCCTTCACATCTGCTCTGATCCTCCAGCATCCAGACCCCATCAAACCTTTTATGGTAGAAGTGGTTGCATCTGACACTGAAGGAGGGGCAATCCTATCCCAGCGGTTTGGTGAGAAACAGAAACTACATCCGATTGTGTTCTTCTTGAAAAAAAACTTTCTGCAGAGAGGAACTACGAAGTCGGCAACAGGATGCTGCTCGCCATTAAACTTGCTCTCGAAGAGTGGAGGCATTGGCTTGAAGGGTCCACTCACCCTTTTGTTATTCTCACGGACCACAAGAATTTGGAATACCTCACGAAAGCCAAGAGGCTAAAACCCTCGTCAGGCCAGGTGGGCACTATTCTTCATGAGATTCAACTTCATTTCTTTCCACCCCGGTTCTGAGAACACCAAGGCTGATGCTCTAGCTCACAGTTTTGGTTCCATGCACCAAGATTCCATAAACCACCCCATTCTTCCAACTCAATGCTTCATGCAATCCATCACCTGGGACCTGGACCGAGAGATAAGAAATACTCAACCACAAAGTCTTCCCCAGAATCTCCCACTTGGTCTATTCTACATGCCCAAGTGATTTCGCAATTGATTAAATCACATGGGCCCATGCGTCACCTGCCACAGGGCATCTGGGCAGTCACTGCACCCATCTTATGCTAAAGAATAGGTATTGGTGGGAAAACATGCTGACTGAAATTAACCAGTTCATACCCTCTTGTTCTACATGTGCTCAGGCTAAGGTTCCTAGAACCCCTCCTGCTGGCAAACTGTGCCCCCTCCCCGTTCCTCAGAGATCCTGGTCCCATATAGCCATTGACTTCATCACAGACCTCCCTCCCTCTGAGGAGAACACCATTATGCTAACAGTTGACCGATTCTCGAAGGCTCTCAAACTCATCCCCTTACCAGGCATCCCAACAGCATCTCAGACTGCAAAACTTCTCTTCCACTATGTGTTCAGGTACTATGGTATCCCAGAGGATATAGTCCATGACAGGGGCTTGCAATTCATTTCCTGCTTCTGGACCTGCTTTATGGAGAGTTTAGGGGTGGCAGTGAGTCTTAAATCAGGCTACCACCCTCAGTCCAATGGCCAGGTTGAGAGAGCCAACCAGGAGATCGGCTGCTTCCTGAGAATCTTCTGCATGTGCAACCAGGAGGACTGGGCACACTTTCTTCCATGGGCCAAGTATGCACAGAACACTGGTGGCTGGTAGTCTTTCAAACAGGGGAGGCTGGTCGGTTACGATATTTCCAGATTTTAAAAGAAAAAACACATAAATTTTGCCCATACTCTTGCCTCTGATCTGGCTGATTGTTGGCAGGGTCACAAACTGTGAAATAACAGGTTCTTTTGGCCCATTAGCCTACTGTCCAATATACATGATGGTGGTGTTGGGGTGGGGGGTTATATTTTAACATTTTATATTTTAAAATTGTGGCATGTTGTTTAAAAATTGACCTCGGCTGTGTTTTTGTTTAAAAAGGTTTCCAAATTGTAGCTGTGTTTAATTCATATCCAGAAAACATATATTCCAATATAATATACTCAGCATAAACATTTTAAATAGATTCTACTGTATATTTTTGGTCCATCCATGACATATTACTAAAGTAGCCTATTTACTGTTGTTGATGTGGGTCACTTGCTGTTAGCCAATTCACTTTCTCATACCAGGAGAGCTGAAAGGAACGAGTATTATTCCCTACCTTTTTCACCAAGTCAATTTGAGGCGTTGGTCTACCCTGCTCTTTAATTTTTTCCTTGAAAGGAAGACTGGCAAATGGCTTCGCCAAAATTAAATCAGCAATGCTTGTCATCCATGCGCAGCTTTCTTGCTAGCTGACTAGCCCCCTCAAGTTCAAGTTCAGTCACTCAAATAAACAAAATTTCTGGAACCAAGATAGCAAACCTGACAACACTATATTTACACTTTATTTACAATGAAAATATATACAAACTAAAAAAAGCTGGTAGAAACTGTATGTAATGAATGAAATCGAAATGTAAGCCGATCTCTTACAATACACCACAGCACTTGCGAATCTGCATGGGACTGAACTGATGTTGCCAGATACTGCTGACGTTATCCAGCCCAAAATATGTTCAAAACCCGCCAAAATGCACTTAAAACCGCCCAATCTGGCAACACTGAAACGAGCTGTCAATCAAAGAAAATATCCGGCCGCTTTCACCAATCACCAGTCTCCTCGCGGAAACTGCCATGTCCCTCCCACTGTGAGGCTCGGAGTCCGTGGGCGGGCATTTTTGCAGTATTTGTCCAATAACCGTCTTGCATTTTGAGATTGAAAAGCGCATAGCTCCTAAATGCCGTTGAAGTCCACTGAGGCTGGGAGTCCATGAGACTCCGTGAGTGGGCATTTTCGCATTATTTGTCCAATAATCGTATTGCATTTTGAGATTGACAAGCACATAGCTCCCAATCCACTGAGGCTGGGCTGCATCACGCTGTCACGAGGGGGAAAAACTCACGCACACATTAGGCGAACTGGGGAAAGTTATAACGGAATGATTTCGCACTGTAGTTGGGTTGAGCACATATATTTCTATGATTCTGGATCTGAAATAGCAATTTTATAAGGTCGGCTATAACATAAGCCTAGCGCAATTCATCCTACACGATGTTTGTCATTTTTAGAGGAGGCTGAGCCTCCCTCGTTGTCTTAGAGCAATCGCCTGTGGCACAGAACTCCCTCAGACACTCCACAACACAGTTAACACAGTTTCACTGCATACTCGGCTACCAACCACCCTTGTTCCCTTGGGACAATGCACCAAGCCAGGTACAGGCGGTAGATGATTGGTTTACACACAGCCAAGCGATATGGGAGGAGGTCCACCAATGTCTCAAAACAATCAATGCCATGTATAAAGAATATGCAGACAGACATCGAGGAGAAAATCCAGACTTCTCCCTGGGCGACAGAGTATGGGTGGCTACTAAAAACCTGAGAGAGCCCAACATCTGCAGAAAGCTTCAGCCATGATACATTGGGCCATTCAAGATATTGCAATGTATTAACAAACTTTCCTACCGCTTAGAACTCCCCCCTCACAGCAGACTGTCCCCCATATTTCACATGTCCAACCTCAAACCAGCTATCTTGGGCCCCCTGGCCAAAAACACTCCAGTCCAGGGACGCCCTGAACAATTTCTAGAGGGAGAACCCATCTACCAGGTAAATAAGATCCTCAACTCCAGTCACAGAAGAGGACAAGTCGAGTACCTGGTAGATTGGGAAGGTTATGGGCCTGAGGAACAAAGCTGGGTTTCTGCCAAGGATATCCTCCTCTTCTCAGACAAGAATTCCATGCCCAACATCCACACAAACCAGCACTATGAGGTAGGGGCGCCCTTGAAAAACTGGGAGCTCCTGGGGGGGGGGGGGGGGGGGGGGGGGGCTCTGTCAGTAAACCTGCTCTAGACACACAAACGACAAACATGGACATTCAAGACTACAATCCCCAAGATTCACAGCACCCTCTGTCTCCCGAATATTAACTACAGCTGACACTCATCTCAATTAGCCCTTCTCCTACTTAAACCACTCTCACACCCCACTCCAACGCAAAGTATCGTTCTGTTTTCACCCAGTTCATACCAAGCCTTGCTATTCTCTATCTGCCTCTTGATTTTCTGTCCTTTGCTAGCCTTATTTCGTTTATGCTCTTTGTCTCTTCACTACGTTGTTTGCTGATCGCCTGACCCTCGCTTCTTGTCTATCGTTTTGGCTTTGTCGACAATCTGCTTCACTGCTCTCCTCTGCATTTACATCCGTAAATGCCTGCACTCTGACAAATATGTGAAGATAAAAACTATAGCCTTAATCCAGATTTTAAGGTTTTGGAGGCTTCATATTGGATTATATTCAAGTTCATGGGAAAAAAAAGCACTAAAAACAATAATTCATTAAAAGTGGAGGAAAAAAATTCCACGAAGTGATGAGTTAAAGGTAGTGTAATCACAGAACTATATCAAATGTAGTAATCGCTGTGGTATTTTTTAAAATTATTTTAAATTGAATATAAGATATGGCCATAAGTGATTGCAATTTTATGTCTGTAAACAATGAGGGTTTATATTGTTATGCAGGCTAGGTTATTGATTCCACTGGAAACTTCTTGGGCTTTTGGAAACCGGAACTGGATTTTCTCCCTGACGAGGGAGATGGCAAACCACTGGGAGATTTGATTGCTTCATTCATCACTGAGGGAACTCATCCATTCCTTCTTCACAAGTTCACCGGTATGGTAGGATTTGACACGATATCCACCTGATGTTGACTGAAAGATACTTGCTGACGTGAATCAACTCTTGGACTACACTTAAAGGATCCGACTGACAAAACTATACGAGCTGACTGACCTAAACTGTGCAGAACTACCTGGTTTCAGGTATTGGAAGCAAAGAAACCGAACTGATCTGAGTTGGAAACTGAAGTTTGTTACAGTGTTATAAAAACGCACTTATTGATGTATTTCCCCTTCACAGAGATGCCGGCTATTAAGTTGTAAACTTGACTTTTTATTTATTTATTTATATATATTTTTTTACAAGGTACCTAAATATAAGGTGTTCAACTTAAGTTAATCGCTGGGTCTGTGTTCATCCTTTCTGGCTATTACACAGCACAGCATTTACCTCCATGAACCTCGTCACTGGTCCACTACTCAGCCAACTAATCAGAGCTTACTTTTGGTCCTCCACCATTACAGGCAGGTTAGCTGGGTAACGGGTTACAAGTACACTACACACAACCTTTTATTTTGTGATTTGCTTCCATGTCTTCTGCATGAGCTGTTAAGTGCCATGTAAAATGTACTTACCAATCCAAATCTCCAGCGTGTAGTTGCCATAGTGAAAGACTCACCATTATATGATGCAAGTATACTCACACAGAGATTGGGTTGGTACACTGTAGATACTATATTATTAAATTATAATCATAAAATCACTATTCAGAAGTTATTCTAACAAAAGAATAAAGATTCTTTTTTTTTTTTTACATTTCTACTTCATTTTAGAACAGCCCAATATAAGAGTAGTTCTTGGGAAAAACTGCCTGATGTCATGTCATATCATCCTAACAATTTATCCATCTGCCCTTTCTGGGTTGCTCTAATGTCTCTGATTCAGTTGTGCTTCTACAGGTATGGCAGTAGCACTGACACATCAACTCAGTTTGTTTGTGTAGCCTTTGTAACAAACATTGTCACAAATCAGCTTTCCTGAAATCTGGATCTAGATTTATATTCCAAGATGACGTGAGGAAGGATCCTTGAATGGAACCAGACACAAAAAGGGAACCTGTCCTCATATGGATGCATACACTGCATAATATCACTACATATGAATATTATTTTGTTAGTAACCATGCCTTCCACTTCCAGAGAAGTGTTCAAGAAGCCATCACACTCAGTCTCCATGGCAACCACTCATCAAGGTCTGGTGGCCGCATCAGTATCTCATGGGAGGGTTTGGCTAATGATGAGGTCATGCTCATAGACAGCAACATGATTAACTGGGTCTCTCTCTCTCTCTCACACACACACACACACACACACACACACAGAGAGAGAGAGAAACACTTTCTAACGATCCAGATGATGCTGCAACCTGCCAACAATTTACAGTTGGTTCAGAAATTATACAGACCATTTCAGTTTTTGCACACTTCACTGTATTATATATTTTATTTTAAAATGGATTAAATTTACTTTGTCAGCAGTCTACACACAACAAAAGCAAGTGTTTGGAAATTTATGCACATTTATTGAGTACTTTGGAGAAATACCTTTGGCAGCAATTACACCTTTGAGTCTTTTTAGGCAAGTCTACAACTTTGCATGCCTGGATTTGGACAGTTTCTCCCATTCTTCCCAGCACATACTTTTAAAGCTAAACAAAACCCAAAAAATAAACACCGTTTGGTGATCAGGGCAAGTGCCCTGATAGCCAGCCCTCTCAGTTGTTTAAATTAAAAATTAAACTTTATCACAATTTATACGTTTTAAAAGTTACGATATTGCTAAAAAGTGGCTTCCCTGGGTGCAACCAGATATCCGCTTGTGATGTAGCTTCCCCACTAGTACACTGTTTACCTTAGTAACACAAAGCCATCAAATAAAGACTTCTAATTCGGGGGGAAAAAAAAAATCCCCGGGCACTGGAGCGTAGATCCCCGCTGCTCTGGATGTACGTGTGTGTGTTCGCGGCTTCAATGATTGGGCTTATTTTACACCCAAAAGCTTGACACTCGGACATGAAAAAGTACATTTAATCCATTATAAATTAAGTATATAACACAAAATGTGGAAGAACTGAAAGGGTCTGAATAATTTTAAAACCCACTGCACATGTTTAATTCAAGTGGCCCTGCTAGGATAGTGAAATGCTTATTCCTGCCCTATTTATTTCGATTGTATTACTAATATATAAAATGTTACACCTACAGAATGTATAATATCTAACATTTTACATATTAATAATAAAAAATGTTACATACTATTATACTATATATTAAACGGAAAGGGGTGTTTTACTGAGAAATACACCACTCGTATTTTTCATACATCTGGGACATGGAGAACCAAAACCGTGACATAAATCTCTGTATGCCACTCATGAGGAACTCGAATTGTTTTGATAAATTTGGGTACTGTGTTTGTTAGTGTGTCTATATACTGTAAGAAAAAGAACATCACACGTTGGCTTGAAGATACAAAGTTTATCTTCTCTTGTTGAAAAACTCGTATTTTTCATACGAATTACAGCGCCGATCTGTGTGACATATTTAAATAATACTGGCTGGCGTTGAGTGGTATATCAGATATATTCCGTTCAGCTAGCATGATACTGAACGAGTCGAAGACAAGTTCGATTTCCATCAGTGCAGCAGTGAAGTCACCTTCCAGCCGGTGTAGCGTTCATTAGTAGTGTTAACGAATGCTAATGAAGTGGTCAAGTCAGTGACCTATTAGCACAAGCTAACAACCGAGAAACTAAGATTTCTGTCTCCAGACTCTTCCACGCACGCTCGCCACAGTATTTTTCACTCATACTTAAGTATTCATCTCCCTCTGCAATTTACTTAGTTACTTTTAAAATCAACATTTTATACACAACGGAGCGACCTGGCAGCCTGCCACTAATCCCTTGCAAAATCCTTTGCCCTGTTGCTTTTTTGTTGTGTCTGGCTAAGTTTTGGCTGAGCTCAGGTCCCAGCTCTAATAGTAACACTTCACCACTGCTTGCAAATATACGTGAAGAATATCTAATGATGAAGTTTTGGTAGCCTTTCGGGTGTTCAAGACGTCTTTCTCTTTCCCGGCGAACAAAGAAATGCTTCTGCGCATGTACAGCAGAAAACTCTCTCACTGAATATTCGCATCAGCTCCGACATGTGACGTCATGTTGTCTTGACAACCATGCAATATCGTAAACCACATTCAACGCTCATTCTCCATTGGGTAGAGTGACGTAGGATAAGCGATATGCTAACAATATTAGCATGCTAACATGCTATAAAAACCAAATGAATGAAACCTGCTAGAAGGGAATAGAATGCAAGTTTTTATTCCATCGAAAAAGTGTCCTGTATGCATAATAATTCCCAATATTTCACTCCAACGATGTCACTCCCAATGTTTTTCATCTGACCAGATGCACACTGTCAAAATGGCAAACTGGTTCAAAATTAAAATTATTTTATCTTTTTTGTTGTTGTTGTTGTTTGTGTCCATATAATATAAAGAACATTACACGGTGGCGCGAAGATATGTTTATCTTCTGATGTTCATCACTCGAAGCTAAACTTCATATCTTCACGCAAATGTGTAATACCATATGCATACAGTATACACACACTTGAATAATACACCAAACAGAGACTAGGACAGAAAACCTTCAAGATCTTCTTAAACTGCACCAAATTAAAAAAGGTTCTTTATTTTTATGTCAGATCTCTAAAGCTGTATACTTTGATCTCTCACATTAAGTACTGTATTACTTAATTTCTGTATTATACAATACTTATGAGTTGCTCTATTAAATAGCGCAGTAAAACATCACAGCCATTTTAACATCTTGGATTCACATAAAAGAGATGAATTTTATGAATTTGTATGGAAAACTTTATTTGATAATAAAAATAGCATTCACAGACTTCTTTTTGATAGCTACATATACATTGCGATCCATTTGAAGGAGGAAAGAAAAAGCTTTACTGGATAGGTCAACATCTACTTGTACTTCGACTAACATTATGTATAGCTTCAGGAATCAAATAAAGCTATGGACAATGTATTATCTATATATGCATAGTGTTTCATAAAAAAGATTGGCCCATATACATGTACTGCTTTCATTTACACAGAAAAAGCACTGAAGTCCAGAGAACATTGCAGAGAGACCACAGACAGTATACGAGTGCTATACAATAAAAAGGCAGGCTATGAATCACGAGAGATAGTCGGCCCCATCTCATTCTCAAATAACACCTGATCAACCCCAAATCTTTTCCCAACCCGGGGAAAAAAAAAACAACAACAAAAAAACAAAAACAAAACAGATCTTCGGTCAGTCGTCTCTGGATTTTTGAAACATGCCTGATTTAGAGTATAAATTACACATATTATCTATGACTCACCGCCTCTGCTTGAGGAGTATAAACATACCATATCATGTTCCTCAAGATGGAGGGTTATCATAAATTCTCTTTTGTACAAGAAAAGGCAACGGTCTCATCTTTTCCACAGGTTGCTATTACTTACATACAGTAGTAAAAGTCTGTACACGCGACGGTGGCTGACAGGTTAGTGGTTCCATACAGTACTATGAAGATGGCAGCGGTGCAATTTGCTGTGTTTTCCGTCGTCATGTTTAGAGACTTCATGTCGGCTTGTCAAATCTGAAATGTTATATACACAGGCACAAAAAAATGCATTCATACAGACACGCATAGCACAGCGTTAATCATACTCCAGTGCAAAGACATGGAATGGCTCAGGTGGACAGACTGTACCACACCTACCCTTCTTCAGGACTTTCTTCTTGTTTATATTATTTCCAGGCTTGCTCTCTGAAAGGCATCTATAGACACTAAGATATCTTTACGAGGCCCTGAAAACCTACGGACGACCAAAAAAAAAAACCAAACCCCACATTGACGAGGGTCATGTCTGTCAGCTGAATCACATTTTTTGCATTTGTTGATTTTTTCCGACTGGCATCAAGGCAGACTCTGGACACAATCTTATTATTGTTCCTTCACTCACTGCTGATGAATGACAGCCAGTTTGAAACTTTTTGAATAATATGATGGATTCGATCATTTGGCTTGTTTGGTTCAAACGGGAATTATGGGTAGAGCAGCACTCTGGCCCTGTGCAGCAGTCCACAGCAATCAAGAGAGAACTTCAGTCAGATAATCTCACACAGTAGATCAAGCAACAGAATTTCATTTAGGGAGGATCTTATTAACTTCATTTATATGCCAATTAAAAAAAATAAATACGTTTTAAATATATTACTTCATTAGACAGTAGCATCATAGTTTGTATATATTTTCTTTTAAAATTTGCCTTCACATGAGATGAACACGCACATACATAAACACATGTATTCATCCATAAAATGTACAAACACCCTTGTGCTCTGGTCTGCTAAAACTGCAGTTATGAAGAATAGAGAGGACACACAGAATTAAAAAAAAAAAAAAAGTTAAATATTACTTCAAAAAATTTAAATGAAAGTTAACGGGGGGAGGGGGGGGGATGTGCTCTCTTGATTGATCGGATACCAATTTGCACAAAACCTCACTCTCTGATCAACACAACACTGTAAAGATATAAAACAAACGAACAAAGAAACAAAATGAATAAAGTAGACATAAGATTGTTCTGTTGCTGTGTTTGTGGCTGGTCTGCAGAATTTTCTTGTCCTGGGATAAAATGTGCAGACATAAAATAAGTCGACTGTGCAATCAATTAATCAATTTATCAATCAACCAATCGAAGAATCAGTCACTATATTTACCATTCGTTCAAACAATCACTCAGTCACCTCATTAGGTCTTTGCAAAACAGTGTGATTTTTTTTTTTTGAGTGTTTATGGTTATGGGTCTCCTGCGCTCAGATGCTGAGATCAGCTTGATTTTCTCTGTAAAGCCGTCTCTTGGACTGGGGAATTGAGATCGTGCTGTTGGCTTTCATGGCATTGTAGTAATCCTTCAGCCTGGGAGTGGCCGCCTCCTCAAGGTAACTGCTATTGCTGCTGCTATCCGATTCCCTCCGGTAGCGTCTCTGCGGTGTGCCATTGCTCCAAAACCTCTCCTCCCGCTCAGAGGAAGAAAGCCCATTCTTCAGGCTATTATTGGGTCTCTCTGGAGTGGAGGTGAGGTAGCCCTCTTCTTGGTAGCTCCGACTGGGTGTCTGAGGCTGCGATTTCTGCTGGGGCTGGAAATGCCTTTCCGGGGTTCCAATCTGTCGGTTGAAAATGTGATTAGAACCATGAGATACTTGTTCTGGAGAATAATCACGGTGTGTGTGTTCTGCCCTTCGGTCCATGGATTTTGCCCTACGCCGGTCAGGAGAGGAGCCATGTTTACGTATTGGGGAGCGATCCAAAGAGCCACGGCGTGTTCTTGGGCCTTTCCTTCTTTCTGGGGAGCGATGGCGGCCTCGAACCTCCCGGTCTGTGGGCTTCTTCCCGAAGCCAGCCTCTTTCCTCAGTGTCTTGAAAAGCTTGGCAATGCCACCTTCTGACTCAGATTTCTTGACTTTACGGCCAGAGTTCTTCTTCCTGTTTTCAGGGGAACGTGAAGGGGAATGCGATGGCGAGTGGACACCTCGGGTTTTAGCACGATTGTTGCTCCAGGTGTGGTTCTGAGGGTATTTGCGGTGATGGGTGTGGTCTCTGTACTTCTCCCTACCCAGATCCTTCTCTCGTTCACGCCCTCTAGCTCTCTGCCGCTGTTCCTGGGACCAGGGGTTTGTGTGGTGTTCTGATGTGTAGCTGTTCTCCAATGGGAGGTGATAACGGCCATTGGGCAGCAGCGTTCTCACTTCCGGAATATTTTGTGGCCCGGGTGGGGCAGGGTACCCGTCATTGGGCCCGTCTGCAAAGGAGCAGATGTTATATTTAAATTACTTAGACAGCAACAGTAGTAAATCATGTTTAAATCAAATGTTCAAATTCTATCAAATCTCATTTTGACAAAATAAACAAGGTCTGATCATACATGCTTAAAAGAAGATACATTTTGGCATTAGTCATTATTCTATGTTATAAGTTAATGCTAGTGTTGCCCTACAGTACCAATCAAACGTTTGGACACACCTACTCATTTATAGGCTTTTCTGTATTTTAACTATTTTCTACATTGTAGAACAATAATGAAAACATCAAAAATAAGAAAAAAAAAACATGGAATGTGTGTGAAATTATGTGGCAAACAAAAAAAGTGTTAGATATATATGTTTCATATTTTAGATTCTCCAAAGTAGCCACTGTTTACCTTGATGACGCTTTGCACACTGTGGGCATTATCTTAACCAGCTTCATGAGGTAGTCACCTGGAATGCTTTTCAATTAACAGGCATGCCTCGTCCAAAGGTAATTAGTGCAATTTCTTGCCTTCTTAATGCATTTGAGACCAAAAAAGTAAACAGTAAATAATAAAAATACAATAAATAGCCCTAATTCCACAACTGTAGTAATTCATATTATGTCAAGAACTGCTCAACTAAGTAAATAAAAATGAAATCATCATTACACTCAGACATGAAGGGTCTCTTAATTCATAAAAATAAAGAAAAAACATTTAATTAATAGGTGTGTCCACACTTTTGCCTGGTACTGTATTTCTAAAGTATTTAATGCCCTCAGTAGCACAACAGAGACAGTTAGAACTCGTGTTCCAGTAACAAAGTGATGTTATTTTTGAAAATTAAAAAAAAAATTGACAAAACACATCTTTCACAGCTCTATCAGAAATAAATAACAGAAAATTCATGCAATGTGGGAACACTGTGCAAAGCCTTCTTGTGAATCAAAAGAACACAAACTTTTTTTTTTTTCATACTCAACCTCATATATTACAGTTGTGGTCAGAAGTTTACATACAGTGACATGAATCTCATCTTGGATATGAATGTCATAGCAATATTTGGGCTTTCAGTAATTTCTTAGAACTGTTCCTTTTCTGTGGCAGAATGTACAGCATACATCTTTAATTTAAAAAAAAATCATCAAAAATTTGGTGCACAAGTTTTAATTTTCTTTGGGCTTTCTGAAATCAAACAACATGGGGTCAAAAATGTACATACACTCACTTAGATTATTAATTCAGAGGTACTGAAACTTCCAGAATGTCTTATCTTGCCAAGGTTGAGGTCTCTTAACTTCCTGTTAGTGATCGTGATTGACTACAGCTGGTAGCTTTTCTGTGCCTTCATAAAAAGGGTTTGTTTAGAGCACTCATTGGATTGACCAACACACAGTACAATAGGAAAGTCCAAGGAGCTCAGTGCAGATCTGAAAAAGAGGTTTGCAGATATACACAAGTCTGGAATGTCTCTTGGAGCCATTTCTAAACAACTGCAAATTCCGAGATCAGTTCAAACAATTGTATCCAAGTTATTGTGAGGTGTAGTCACTTTGCCAAGCCACTTTGCTTCAAGAAAACCCAAACTGTCACCTTCAGCTGAAAGGAAATTGGTTTGGATGGTTAGGAACAACTTGGGAACCACCATGGCACAACCCTGCCATGAACTGGAAGCTGATGGATCACTGTCTACAGTTCAGATCACCATGGACTAAGAGGCTGCTATCCAAAAAAAACCTCTCTGCTCCAAAATTGACACCTTCAAGCTTAAAGTTTGAAGCTGACCACACGGACAAAGAAAAAGCCTTCTGGAGGAAAGCTGTATGGTCAGATGAGACAAAGATTGAGTTGTTTGGCCACAGTGACCACCATGTACAGAGGGACACTGTACCAGCTGGTGGTGGTGGTGGTAGGATCATCATGCTCTGGGGCTGTTTTGCTGCCAGTGGAACTGGTTCATTGCACAAAGTGGATGGAATAATGAAGGAGGAGGACTACCTCAGAATTCTTCCGCATAAATCATCAGAAACTTGAACGCAACTTGGGAGTTACAACAGGACAATGAACCCAAACACGCATCAGAGCTGGTTGTGGAGGATAAAGCAGGCTAACATTAAGTTTAAAACAAGTCCTGACTTCAACCCTATTGAAAATATACGGACCGTGCTTATAAGTCGAGTCCATGTCAAGAAAAAAAAAAACAAATTTAATTGAGCTTTACCAATTCTACAATGAAGAGTCATGAAATATCCAACCAGAATTCTGCCAGAAGCTTGTTCATGGTAAACAAAAACGTTTGGTCAAGGTGAATCTTGTGAAGAGACATTTTACTAATATTATGAGGATATGTAAGAAAGACTATTATAATAAATTAGTGGAGAAAAATAAAAACAATATTAAAGGTATATGGACTGTACTAAATGGTATTGTGAGAAATGGATCCAAAACTACAAATTACCCGGCGTACTACACTAAAAATGACAAGACCATAAATAATATGGAGGATGCGGTGAATGGTTTTAACCAATTCTTTGTAAATGTGGGACCAAACTTAGCGGCAAAAATAAAGGAACCCGAGACAACACAATGTAGGGACATAGAAGATATGGGGAATAGAAACCCAAGTACAATTTTTCTAACTGCAACTGATGAGGAAGAAATTATCCAAATTGTAAGAAAATGTAAAAACAAAACCTCTACAGACTGGAATGATATAGACATGCTAACAGTAAAGACAATTATTGAGGGAATTGTGAAACCACTCACCCACATCTGCAATTTATCTTTTCAATCAGGTATATTTCCAGACAAAATGAAAATTGCAAAAGTGATACCATTGTTTAAAACCGGAGATAGACACCATTTCACAAACTACAGGCCTGTTTCTTTACTCCCCCAATTCTCCAAAATACTCGAAAAACTTTTCAGATAGACTGGACAAATTCACTGAAAAACACAACCTCCTTACAGACAGTCAATATGGATTCAGAACGGACAGATCAACATCGATGGCACTAATGGAACTAATAGAGGAAATCACAAAATGTATAGACAATAAAAAAATAGCAATTGGAGTATTTGTGGACCTAAAAAAAAAGCATTCGATACCATTGATCATAGTATATTATTAAGTAAACTAGAAAAGTATGGTGTTAGGGGAGTTGGGTGGAGCTGGCTGTCGAGCTATCTAAGAAATAGGCAACAGTTTGTGCAGATAGGTGACCATAAATCTCATTTCATGAACATTACATGCGGGGTACCACAGGGGTCAATATTAGGTCCGAAATTATTCATATTATATATTAATGACGTGTAGAATTTTGCGAGTACTGAAATTTGTTTTGTTTGCAGATGACACCAATATTTTTTGTTCCGGTGAGAATTTGCAGCAGACTTTAGAGACAATCACAACTGAAATAAATAAACTAAAACTATGGTTTGACAAAAATAAATTATCATTAAATCTAAGCAAAACAAAGATCATGTTGTTTGGGAGACACAAAATAGATTGTAATGTAGAATTGATAGACAATACTAAGATAGAAATGGTACAGGAAATTAAATTTCTTGGTGTGATTTTGGATCATAAAGTCTGCTGGAAACCTCATGTAGGATACATACGAGCAAAACTGGCAAAGTGCTCGGCAATTCTGTGGAAAACAAAACATTCTTGATTGCAAATCTTTGTATACTCTATATTACTCATTTTTGCCATATCTGACTTACTGTGTCGAAGTCTGGGGAAACACCTACAAAACCACTCTGCAGCTGATATGTACAATACAGAAAAGAGCAATAAGGACAATAAACAAAACAGGATACAGAGATCACACAAACTCACTATTCATAAAATCACACATGTTGAAATTTATGGATCTGGTCAAATTCAGAACAGCACAAATAATGTACAAAGCGAGAAATAATATATTACCAAAAAATATACAAGGAATGTTTAGTGAGAGAGAGGGGGGATATAATCTAAGGGGAGACCTAAATTTTAAAAAACCAAAGGTTCGAACAAATATGAAAAGCATGTGCGTATCGAGCTGTGGGGTGACTTTATGGAACAGACTGGAGACAGAAATAAAACAAAGTGCAAATATAAATCTGTTTAAAAGAAGGTACAAAAAATATTTTTAAACAAGTATATAGAAGAGGAAGTATGTCAATGGAGGATGATGAGGGATAAATAGAATAGAGTTGATTGTTATATTAGAACTAATTTAGTATATGGTATATATTTACTTATGGGGATAGTTTATATATTCATATTTACAGGGATAGGTATGTAGTAGATATTTATTTTTGTAATTATATATTTATATAGATATTTATGAAGTGTATATATGGTATATAGTATATATATTTTTTAAATTATATATTTATATAGATATTTGTGAAGTGTATATATGGAATGTGGTATATATTTATTTTGTAATTAAATATTTATATAGATGTTTAGGAAGTGTGTATATATATGGTGTGTAGTATATATCTATTTTTGTAATTATATAGATATTCATGAAGTGTATATATGGTATATATTTTTTTTTAGGTGTATTAATGAAGTTTGGATTTCGGGGTAGTTAAAAAGGGGTGGGAAATTAAAAAAAGTATTGTACTTCTTCCCACTCCTTTTTCGAACAATGTTGGTGTATTGTAATGTCTGAGCTCTTTATGTCTCATCTCATCTCATCATCTCTAGCCGCTTTATCCTTCTACAGGGTCGCAGGCAAGCTGGAGCCTATCCCAGCTGACTACGGGCGAAAGGCGGGGTACACCCTGGACAAGTCGCCAGGTCATCACAGGGCTGACACATAGACACAGACAACCATTCACACTCACATTCACACCTACGGTCAATTTAGAGTCACCAGTTAACCTAACCTGCATGTCTTTGGACTGTGGGGGAAACCGGAGCACCCGGAGGAAACCCACGCGGACACGGGGAGAACATGCAAACTCCACACAGAGAGGCCCTCGCCGGCCCCGGGGCTCGAACCCAGGACCTTCTTGCTGTGAGGCGACAGCGCTAACCACTACACCACCGTGCCGCCCGAGCTCTTTATGTATTTTATTTATTAATTTTTTTGTCACTTTCTCGTGTTCTTTCTTTTGTATGTACAAATAGTTACATACATTTTTTATACATGTTCGAAATAAATAAATAAATTTCAAATTCAATAAATTCAATACCCAAGTATTAGGTTGTGCTGTATGTAAATTTTTGAGCTGTATGTATAATTCTGACCCTGTGTTGATTTCAGAAAACCCAAAGAAAATTAAAACTTGTGCACCAAATTCTAGTGTTTATTTTTTAATTAAAGATGCATGCTGTGCATTCTGCCACAGAAAAAGAACAGTTCAAAGACATTACTGAAAGCCCAAATGTCGCCATGACATTCATATCCAAGATGTCGTTCATGTTACTGTATGTAAACTTCTGACCACAACTGTAGGTTGTGAATACACCGAGAAAGACATAAGCAGAGGAACGTGCAACAACTGTCATGTAAAACCTAACCCTGATAAAATCCATATTACCTACGCTTAACAATTGACACAAGCAGGTACTGCAAACATACATTATAGCAAGGCAAACATGCTTTTAATGAATATGAATACTAACTGGGTAACACTATAAAAACCGGACTTAAGTTGGCGAATAAACCCATTATAATTATATATAATTATAGCATTAATTAACACCTATCCATTGATGAATAATTCAATTACTAATTGTACTGTTAATGCTAATATTGCTATGGCTCATAAACTATGCAGCTTTGATTTATTTTCTAAATGTTTACTAAACCACAGCACATCATTCATTAAAGTGGATGTAATGCCTTTTTGTGATGCTTTAAAATGAATATACATCATTAGTAACAACCAAAATGAATTAATAAAGCAGGGGGAAAAATAATAAATTATTTGTTATTTTATCATCATCAAGCACAAAACTATTGATAAATCACGGCTTCCGGATCCTGGAAGAAAGCAGCCTTGCCTCGGGGCTAATCTCGTATGATGCCTCGCATGAAACTCCGGTTATCCGGGTCATTTCAGTTCATCTGACTCTGTTTGTTTACTCACCAAGATTGGATATCGTTGTTGGAATCTTACAAAAATCACGATGGGAAAGCGTTGCGTTTGGATGTTCAAATTCCTATACAACAGGACATTCAGTTCACGAATTTCCAAGAAAAAAAACACTAATCTAAAGCGACAGTGGGTGAGGTTTGTGCAAACGAAACAGGCAGATTTCGTGTCGCCTACTAATAATAATAAATCTGATTCATCAAGTGTTCATCACCACCAGAACGACCACGTGGAAATTACTGGAGCAAAAAAGAAACCCGTTTATTTAATAAACGGCATTTGATCTGACATTTGGACAGTTTGTCGATTCCCCCATCACCACAACACACACACACAGTGCACCAGACGCAGGATTATGAGCAACATTTACATGTTTGCGACATCCGATCTTATCATATCTGATGCACTTTAACAGAAAGAAAAATGCGTGTGCGCAATCATTAATTATTAACTGAAACATGTTAAGTGCTCTCAGATCGCAATATTGCAAGACTCAATTGGTTTTTAGTTTTGTTCAGGAAAATATGATGAACGGTAAGCACCGCATTCTGCACATCTCTATCCATCTTGCGCATGCTACAGAGGAAGACTGTCATGAACTGAGTGAACCGGCAGTTTCTCGTCTTGGGGGCTTGGAAAGAGAACCATTTACTCTGGAATATCCTTGATAATCTTCCGCCCCTTCATCCGGCATATAAGAATCCCAATCACTATCAGAATTCTCTCCAAAACGTGATTCCACATCGAGACTGGTCTAACCACTGCTGCGCACGGGAACGGAATTGATACCTGGACTGTTACACGTGTGACGTCACGCACCCCTTCGGGATCTTCCGGATGAGTCTCGGCAGATTCCATGAAAATCGGCTGATCTTATTGATTTTCCATCAATTTATGGCCTTTTGGATCAGCTACGGTTCAAAAACACATGCTCAATCAACATAATGCTTTGTACAAGGAAAAAAGTGGGGTTTAGAGGCATTACATACACTTTAGTAGTCATAGTAAAATTTTAATGCAGAATTAAGTCTCTTTTTATGAAGGTGTAATAATGTAAATTGCTACCACTACTCATCGTTATCTCTTTTGTTTTAAATATTATATAGTGAGGACTTGCTTGTAGTTTAATGCCTGGGCTCTCCATAGACGTGTGCTCAGGGCTTAAAGCTGTACTTTAGAAGAGCACAATTACCAATTTTTTTTTTCTTGAAAATGTTTCATAATCATTATTAGAGCTTCGATGATGCTTTACAAATACATGTAAACCTGCAAGCTAACGTATGGTGACAACAGGATTAGAAAAGTTGCTCTAATCCTTTTAGAAAAAAAAATGCTAATTGTTTGTCACATACAATGTCTACATTACAGTTACTGTACACTTTTAAACCTTGTGACAGATGACTCAACTACAGATACAGCAGACAACAATCTCAGGGAAGAGTGCAATGACAGACGAGCATAATCATCATCATCAAATTCAACATCATCTTCACAAGCATTATGCCGACATGCATCTGTGAGCTGAAATGCTTACTGCAACAGAATGAATCCATACTGCTTTATGGATTCCAGCAATGGGTCAGTGGTCAGCGCAGTGTATTATGGGTAAAACAACATGGTGGCAAGATGAAAGCACAGCAAAGGTGAGGTGGTGTGGCGTGGCGTGGTGAGGGGCTGGGATGGTGTAAGCAAAATCCACAGGCTTTAATGAGCATAACAGGGAGGATTCACAAATACAAATGGCGCGCTACAAACCGTGGTCTGGTTTTGGCCCATTAGGTAGAAGCAGGGCTCTCCTAGTTTATCATTCCTTAGACATGAAGCGAGATGGGGAGCCATCATCGCTGAGGCAGAGAGAGACAGAGAGCCCAGCAAAAAATGAGAAAGAGCAGAGATACACAAAGAAGAGAAGATACAGAGGAGAAATCTTTAGATCTTCAGTAAAGACAAAGAAAACAGAGAGCTGTTTAATTTTGACTTTATGAGTTACACCAGGTGTGCATGGGGACTAGGATTTGAAAAAAAAAAAAAAAAAAAATCAGGCAGTCAGATATGAAGCTTGTGGGAAGAAGAAAGATCATGTTGATTAACATACGAGTGTACTGGATGCGGCTCACTGTACATCATGTTAACTTGTTTGGCGTAAGCTGGGCTTTACACATTTGTGATTTAAATGACACATTTTACTACAAGTTGGGAAATGTTAGATTATACGTGTTTCTAGCCATGTTTACATGTCAGCAAGATGGTTGTTGTGTGTGGCCTGCAGTTGTTTGGAGCGTCACTTGTGCCTGCCGTCAGAAATTAATGCTATGGTGTTTTGAGTGATCCAATACCAGGCATGAGATTATTGTTAGAGAGTACGCCAACTGGCATTCCGATTACTGTATAGTCATTTAAAGGTCCCATGGCATGAAATTTTCACTTTGAGGTTTAACGTTAAAATGAGTTCCTCTGACCTTCTTAAGTCACCCCAGTGGCTAGAAATTTCATAATGTGTAAACCAAACTATGCCCAACATTTGAGAATGGCGCGTCAAAACGGCGCGTTGATAAGCTCTTTCCTTTACTACGTCAGCAAGGGAGATGATCCCCACGCCCCCTCTCTGGATTCCCACCCACTGTATGGATTGCCCGCCCAGTTGTAGTGAGGAGACCATAGAGGACACAACAACATGGCGTCACCTAAGCGAGCGAAACATGGAAATTGCGCTGTACATGGATGTGACAACACAGAAAAGAGTCTGTTTTTACTGCCGACGGGAGAGCCCCTGAAGACGCAGTGGCTTAATTTTATTTACTCCAATAATACGCCATCGAGTCTACCTAAGACGGTGTATGTTTGTCGGAAGCATTTTCCTGAGGAATGTTTCCACAACTTGGGACAGTACAGGGCAGGTTTTGCACATCAACTGTCACTGAAGCCTGGGTCCGTACCAAGCATCCCTGCCGCATCAGCAACAAACACCGAACAAGTAAGTGTATAACTGGTCGTTTTGCCGTGTTTTAAAATTGGTGCGTTAGCCTAGCAATGGCTACATTAGCTGTGCAGCTAACCGCTTCCTGCAGTTAGCCAGGTACTCTGCGCTACAAAACTAAAGAGCATGCAGCATGCTCTGTTAAACTGAGTTTAGTCTGGAAATTGACTGTAACTTATGAGCTTATGTTTGACTATTGCTCCGCAATGCATGTCTTCTTTTGGATAAGCGCTATGTTGCTGTAGTTGCTGCTTCTATCCTCGTTGGTTATGGAGTGCGTGTTCAAGCCTAGGGTATTATACGTTCGTAAACTACCACTCCGAACACTCTCACTCTGTTCTCTGTGTCACGTTGAGTTTACGAAAGGAGTCTGAGGGAGAACGGGGTTTTGTCTTAGCAGCGTGGCTACAGGTGCTGATAGCAGCGAGTATGTGTGCGCGCGCAGCTTGGTCAAGCCCCTCCCCCTCCCCCCATGGCCCGCCCCCACCCTCTACCCTTCCCCGCCTCCTGCTTCTCATTAGCAAAATGACGCACTGGAAAAAGCGCTGAAATGGGGCTTTCTCCCAGGAGGCTATATCTACGTGCCGAGGGTTCATTTCGAGAAAGGCTGCGGATATAACATCCGGAAACCTCCACGAGCCCGTTTAAAGCATCAACAAACCACCATGCCATGGGACCTTTAAAAAAAAATTTCTCAAACCTAATGAAAGGTCTGTTTTGTGCACCGATGTTTTGGATTTTCTAGAATATTAAATAATTTTGAATGTAAGGTCAGAGCTTTGAATTTGAAACAATACTCAAAGTGGAAAGGTTTTACGAGAAACACAGCCCATCAGTCTGTTTAATAGGTCTGGGGTAGGTTTCCCAGAAGCATTGTGGCACAAAGATCATCGTTAAATGGTAGCGCGAGCACCACAATGAACACTCTCTCTCCTAGTTAAGACGCTCTTAGCATTAAGAGGCTTTTGGGAAACCCCCCGTGTATTAAATCCCTAAATATTTTAATGTGACTTGGAAAGCAGACAGACAGGCAGACATGTTTTGGCTCTGACGTGCCATATAGTGGATGCTGCTTTTAATCCTACAGATTATGTCTGAACAGTGCTGTTCACATGCCACTGCTTCTGCACGCGCAAGTCATGCGTCAGGTATAAACTAGCCTTAAGGTAGCAGATTCAACACTTGAGTGCGGCAGCAGAAAAGCATTCCTTCTGTGCTTGGAAAACTGCAAGTTTGAATCCTGAAGATATATTGTAGTGCACAATATACAAAAATAACTGCAGGAGTGATTAAAAACAGTCCCATGCACACCTCTAATACCAGATGAACACTGTTCTCTTAAAATAGCCTAATGGTACAAACAGAACGTTTTAATAAAACTTGCACTGCAGGCAAAACACTTACAAGTGACACTTGTAAAAAATAAACTTGCAAATTCTATTTTTACGAGATAACCGAGCAAAAATTTTTCTAACAAAATTACAACTGTAAAAGAATACAAACGTACAACTGATTCTTAACTGGTTTTTGTATTTTGCATTTCAAGCATTTAGCTTTGTTTCAGCCTTAAAGTTCAGATTTCGGTCTTCCTGAAGGCTTGATTAACCGAATCAGTATTTTTGTTTATGCATAAGTAAAACCTGGTCAAGACTTCAAACTCATTAAATATTTCATCAATAAACATGTAGTGTTGGTTATTTGCAAAAGTTTATCAATCATGCTTTTGATTCCAAATTTCAGTGTGCAAAGAAAAATAAAGGAATTGAAAAAAAAAAGTTGAAGATAGTCTTATATTTAAAGAATTAATTTTAAAGAGGTAAAATAATGAGAACATTATATTCTACAAAAAAAAGTTCCATACAGGAAAGGAAATTAAAGACTAGAGAAATAGAGAACACGACATAACAGAAGTAAAAAATAAATATCTGGCAAGTTTGAGAAGTATAATCAATCATATGCACCCACCATATTCAGGCACAGAGCCATCACCTCTCTTCAAGACCAATCTTGCTCGCCGACCTCCAGTCTTGATGAGCTCGATGGCACGGGAATGTTTCATGTTCTTAGTGCTCTCTCCATTAATCTCCAAAATCTCATCTCCTACCTGAAAGCCAGAAGAGTACAAACATAAAAACATGCTTCTCTGATAGGTGAAATTCAGCTATAACTGTATGGATGTATGAAGAAGCACAAACTAGCTGTCTGTTAGCAGAG